>NC_057707.1:1562043-1587043 GCF_014466175.1 Vespula pensylvanica | reverse complement strand
CGTCTTTGATAAATAAATAAACACTTTTTTTTAAACCAATTTTCTCATACTCCGTTTCTCCTTTTCTCTTTTTTTCATTCTTTCCTTTTTGTTTGTCTCTCTTTCTCTATAAGATACAATATTTCACGACCTTTGATCAACGATTCTGCCGTCGAAAGATATCTAAAGTTGCTTTTCTAAAAGCTTTGACAAAAAGGACTTTAAAGAAAATATTAGAGCTTTTAGTTCGTTCGAGGTAAAAAAAAGGAAAAACGGAAAAAAGAAAATAAAGAGAAAATATAATAATAATAATAATAATAATAATAATAAACTGATAATAATAATACTAAAGAAAAATACTAATAAATACTAATAAATAATAATAATACAAAAGAATTGAACTTAGGTATTCTCTTTTATTTCTTTCATTTTTCTTCTTCGCTTCGTTATACTTTATAAGACATTACTAGGGCCCGAAAACAAAATAAATCTTCGGTGTCCGGCATGAGGAAGAGAGAGAGAGAGAGAGAGAGAGAGAGAGAGAAAAAAGAGAGAGAGAGAGACAGAGAGAGAAAGGGAGTCGAGCGAAAAGTTTAACGACGCGAAGCGACGCGTTAGAAATTCGCCATGGAAAGAGATTAATGCTCGTTATTACGAGCTCGACGAATTCGAACGTTCCATAATCGTCGAGCTAGACCACGGCTGGTTGCGACACGAGGTCACTGAAATAGATCTTTCCGATAGCTTGATTAAAACGTTTCAAATTAGAAATTAATAATATCTTACTGAATATATAGATGTTTAACAAAAGGAACAAGAGACAATATAAAAAAAAAAAAAAAAAAAGAAAAAACAAGCTGAGAAGAAATTGATAATAGACAATAGATAGGATTATTAAAATTTATATTTAACGAAAGAATTATTAAAAATTTAATAAGAACGATATAAAAAGATATATATAAAAAAAAAAAAAGAGATAAAAAAGAAATTGATAATAGGCGACATATAGAATCATTGCAATTTGTATTTAATTAAAGAATTATTAAAAATTGTATTTAATAAAAGGAACGAGGTAGACAATAAAAAAAAAAAAAAAAAAAAAAGAAAAAGAAAATTGATAATAAACAATGCATGTTAGAATCATTGCAATTTGTATTTGATAAAAGGAACAAGAAAGGAGATGAAAAGAAGAAGAAAGAAGAAAAAAAAAAAAAAATCCAACAAGAAATTGATAACAAATTATATACAGCATTACTGAATAAATTTTATGAAATGCAAATATATTAACTACAGAATGATTAAAATTCGATTTGCGTTTGATAAGAGGAACAAGATATATATATATATATATATATAAAAATAAATAAATAAATAAATAAATAAATAAATAAAAAACAAAAACAAAAAGAAAAAAAGGAAACTTAACGACAAACTTAACGATACACAAAATTATTCGTCAAAGATATAACAAGATCGTGATAAATGACACATTATGCATGTATCATTATGTCGATCGAGAAGATCGACACGATAACATCGATAAAAGAAATCTTGCAATCGGATAGTTGCGAAGGAACAGGTGGGTGAGGAGAAGAAAAGAGTGAGAGGGAACTAAACGAAAGAGGAAAAGTTTGTATTGCAGGCTGGGAAGAGAAATTAAAAAGTTTTTCCGAAGTATAGAGATTGGGGATAGAGAAGCTAGAGGAGAAATATGAAGAAAGAGGATAGGATACGAGTCGATTTTTCTAGGTAAGATGAAACGAGATCCATATACGAATAAGTCAGCTTGCTATGAACTAAGAAAGAAAGAGAAAGAAAACTAGAGAGATAGAGACAGAAAGAGAGAGAGAGAGAGAGAGAGAGAGAGAGAGAAAGAAAGAATTTCGCGACGAAACTTTTTATTGGAAGTATACGCGTGATATCGTAGTAGTTATCTCTGGTATACGATATCTTACACGCTCTCATTTCGAATTTCCGCAAGAGCGGATCGGTTTCCACGCTTTTTCTACGTTCTGCGCTTTTTCAACGAAGGCACGTTGAACATTTTTGCGAGAATCGTTCAACACCCTCGGTATAGTTGACGTTGAAACGAGAGTCGATGTAATACGAGTTATGTATGTACCTACATACCTACTTTTGAGAGAGAGAAAAAGAGAGAAAGAGAGAGAGAGAGAGAGAGAGAGAGAGAGAGAGAGAGAGAGAGAGAGAGGATCTACCAGAGAATGTTCATTTATTTCGTCTGATTGTGTCGATTCAATCGAAAATCCGAAATAGATCGAGTTACGTAACGGATAAAATCAAATTGTATATCTCTTAATGATATTAAAGCTTTTTAAAAGCTCTGCTCAATTATTCCCCGATCGATCTGTTTTCCGTTTTTTGTTGTCCTTTTTTCCGTTCTTTTCTTCTGATTTTATTGTGAAAAATCATTTCTTTTACATAATATCATTCGTGTTCGTATCAACGAGATCGATTCTATTTCTATTTTCTAAGTTCATTGATATCAGATCGTAATGATATATAAACCGTCCAATAATTAATAAATCATATAAAATCGTGAAAGAGAGAGAGAGAGAGAGAGAGAGAGAGAGAGAGAGAGAGAGAGAGAGAGAGTAAAATCGAAAAACGTTTTTAACGAAAGCCTCTGAACTAAAACAGTGAAACTAGGGATAGTAGAGGATCGTATCCTCAAATCCGGAGCGAAGAGGATTACCCGGGTTTAATTAGTTTTGACTGAAAGCATTTTCCGTAAATTTTCCTAATCAGTGTTACTCCAGCTTTGCCTAAAACGTATACCCTCGCACATGCTTGATGCCTACGTAATGTATTCTCTTTAGTCGGGTGAAACAACGACATAGATTTTAGAGTTGGGTTGAAATCCTACATACGGTGTGTGTACATGGAAATTCAACTGTAAACGCGTGTCGATGTTGGAAAGAGAGAGAAAGAGATAGAGCAGGTATAGGAGAAAACACGAGTTTCTGTTCTTGCTCGAGAAAGATGCCAAATCGTACGAACCTCAACAGATGAGAGAGAGAGAGAGAGAGAGAGAGAGATTGAAATAGTAGAGAAATCGATACAAGCTACTACGTAGGAAAAAAGAGTGAGAGAGAAAGAGAGAAAGAGAGAAAGAGAGAGAGAGAGAGAGAGAGCAGAATAGGACAAAGGGATCGAGATGCAGTCTCTGAAAGGAGATCTCGCATAAAGCAGATTACTCATAGGTGTTACTCTACCTAGATGATACTACAGGCTTCCATTATGACATTGGCTACGGACCAAGGCCTTATAGATACCCCCTAGAACAGAGAGACACACCGAGAGAGACTCAGCTGGATTATCTTCTCTGATTTAATTTATTACCTTGGATATTGCCGACTGATGTAGCTCGTAGGCTGAATTATAGCTACTTAGCCATGCACAAAGGATGTTCGCGAGTGCGACCGACTTATCGGAAATATTTGAGCTACGATAATCTTCAACGTAACGCGAGGACCCCGTCACGACATTTCCCCATCGAATTACCCTTCTATATACACATATTCGTACACACACATATACATGCGTATATATATATATATAGGTACATACGCGATTTATCAGGAGATTAAATCTAGCGAACTCAATGATAATATGGCATACTCATTGTTAACTGTGAATAGGAATTCGTTGTACCGTGAACATGTGGGAAGAAGGATATGCTTTTAAATGGAATTTGTTCGTTTCCAAACGTTAACGTTCTCGTTACCGGAAGTAGAAAATTTCCCCGTTAAAATTACTCACTTTTCGTTAGACCATAACGTTAATTAGAGACCCACAAGAATTTCATTGGACCTATTGCTAACGAAGAGAAAATCGAATTTTCTCGATCTAAATAACGTACATAGTTTTGGTCACGTTAAGGGAAGCTCATCTACATTAAGGAATTTCATCGGAGTAGTTTGAAACATAGTTCGAACTTCAGAAACGTCTTAATAAAGTAAATTAGTTCGGAAAACTTCAATTTGATAGCAGCTTCCGTTAATTTCGTTAATAACAAAGATTTTTTTAAAAGCTAGATCTGATCGAGCTCCCTATTACGTACTCGAATATTTTAAAATGATTGAATTACAAATTTACAAGAGGGATTTCCTATAGATAGATAATTATACCGAATGAACCAGTCAGTTAACTCCGAACAATGTTATACATAATATGCACTTTCATCTTGATTGGCCGTATTATACCGTACACCGACCGCTAAAACCTGTACAACCGTCATTAGTAATCGCGTCTAATACCCGTGAAAATTTGCACGCGCGTATACGGAAATAATAGATACATGAATAATTAAGCTCGATTAACGAGACAAGGGAGTATAGTAATTAGAATAGTATTATATCGTTTGTATTATACGCTTGCAAATGTTTTTTACAAAAAAATATTATCTTCCTATTTTTTACTCTCTCTCTCTCTCTCTCTCTTTCTCTCCCTCTTTGTTCCTAATATCTATTGGATAAAGAGAGAGAGAGAGAGAGAGAGAGAGAGAGAGAGAGAGAAAGGATGAGATAGATAGAGAGAAATCTGTCGTTAGAAAGCGTTTAATTTAAGGTACACCAATGGTGTACCTTTCTACGCTCGATTCCACTTAATTAGAATCGCTTAGCACCGTCTCTGCATATCGTAGGAATTATAATGAGATACTCTCTCGTATTTCCTTTCGTTTATCATCATCCTTATAATCGTTCGATAACCCAAGATGAAATTTATTATCCATAGAAAAAAATTGTATATCTACTTGATGGAAAGAAGAAACAAAAAGAAGAAAAAAAAAATAACAAACAAACAAAGAAAAAAGAAAATCTTCTCGTTTGAAAGGATGAGATAAAGGAGATTAAATTTCTAAGTTAAATTTCATGAAGTGAAAGAATGTCACGTCGAGGTTTAAGTTAAGTTAAATTGAGTAAAGTTATGTTAAGTCAAGTTAATTAAATATATACATAGCCAAAGTCGATGAGATTAGACGGTCACTAGAGAGACAAGGAGTAGTACGAACAGGAAACACCTGTCTGTTGAGCGAAGCACAATTTCCTGGACAACCTGATCTGTGTTTACCTTCGGATTACGACTCACGAAACACACAAACAAAGTTCGAAGCAACGTCAGAGATAAGCTATTAGATACTTTAACGCGTTATGATGCGTAAACATTCGTTTACGTTTTATTCCTTACGTACGAAAGAATTTGAAACAAGATTCATGATCGATCGATCGATTCTCGAATAAAAATTATTCATACGTCGTAACATTTCAATATCATATTGTTACAGTGTCATATTATCTAAATAGATTATTCTGAAGAGTTTTATTGTTAGATTTATCCAAATAGATATAATCTAAATAGATTTGATTGCGAAGAAAAAAAAAAAAAAAGAAACAAATTAAAGATAGTATTGCAATTTTTGTACGATTATATCGAGGTGCATTCGTCATTACGATTGAAACTGGAAAAGATAAAAAGGAGATAGATATGTAGAAAAAGGACGATGAATGTTAGACAGACAGAGAGAAAGAGAGAGAGAGAGAGAGAGAGAGAGAGAGAGAGAGAGAGAGAAAGGAAAGGAATAAAAGGACGAAGAACTTTTCTTAGACAAATCGTTTGTCATAAATCTGTCTACCCTTTACGCCTTCTTCACGAGTTGTTCTCTTTACTCCTCCCACCTATCACTATAGAAGAAGAAGAAGAAGAAGAAGAAGAAGAAGAAGAAGAAGAAGAAGAAGAGAAGGAGGAAGAGGAAGGAAAACTCGACGATAAGCCGAGCATATTCAAATATTCTAACGTGACTCGAAGGAAGAGTAATGAGCGTCTGGGTTGCGTCGTCTTCCTGGCTGTGACTCGAGACCCTTTTACGACCTATGCACCTCTAACCCTGCTTCATCTAACCCTCTAATACTCCCTTGTGAATCATAAAGAGGATTATCGGCTTCCTACAAATCTCCCGCTCGTCTTTCTACTTAAATGATTTCGTTTGACGGAATTGTTACTTAAATTTTATTATTATATATATATATATGTGTGTGTGTGTGTGTGTGTGTTATATATATTCGAAATAGAATTTAAATATAAAACAAAATCATTTTACGCAAAATGATATTATATAAAATCATTCAATTTCTTTATGTTAAATATAATCCTATTATTATTATTATTATTATTATTATATAAATTAGTTGCAAATTAATGAAAGTGAAAACTTTAACGTTACGTTGAAAATCTGATAAAATTCAAGTGTTTGGAAAAAGTTTAGTGATTTCAATTCGAACATCATAATTTCAAGCAAATTAATTAATCAGCTTTTTGTGGAATAATGTACGTATTTACTTACTTAATTACTTACTTAATTACTTTACTACTTACTTACTTATATATAACAAATCGAATCTAAATATGTATGTACGAACGGGTCTCGAATAATAAAATCATCTTATGCGATTTAATTTCTCTATGTTAAATATAATCTTATTATTATTATTATTATTATTATTATTATCATTATTATATAAATTATTCGCAAATTAATTAAAAAGAAAGCTTTAATGTTTCCTTTAAAAATCTGACATTCAAGTGTCCAGTGGAAAAAGTCCAGTGATTTCAATTCGAACATTATAATTTCAAGCAAACTAATTCATCAACTTTTTGTGAAATAATATACATACATACTTACATACTTATTTACATAAGTACATAAGTACGTATGTATAAATAAAAAAATGAACGATGAATGAAAAGCCACGTGTATGTAAGAGTACTCTACTATATTTTTCGTTATAAAAGAAGGGTAATTTCAAAACAACAAAGAAAAATAAAGGAAGAATCTATTTGAGGAAATACGAAATGCTCGTCACAAAAAAAGAGAGAGAGAGAGACAATATCAATACTATTCTTGTCGGCTGTCGAAAAAAGCCCTTATCGACATCAGTTTCAAGTACTTATTACATGCCTATTCAAATCGAATTCTGTTCTCTCCTTCAACTAACAATACATACTCCATACGATCTATATCTCCCGTCTCTCGGAAGGAAGAATTCCGAGAGAAAAGATATCCGAGAGAAAAATAGAACAAGCTTAAAAAATCTCCCTCTACTTTTCCAGATTCGATGAAGAGAGGGGATGGCGTGGTTGAAGGACAAATCGAAATTTTTACTAAACAAACTCAACCGTTTCAAATTGAAATCAGTTGACGTACTCGCGTTATAGAAAAAGATAAAGAGAGAAAGAAAGAAAAAAAAAAAAGAATGGGAAAGGAAAGTAATTTCGATATAAGTAGCTCTTGAAAAGGATCGAGATCGTTTGAAGAAAAGAAAAAGAAAAGAAATCAAGAAATAGGAGAAATAAAAAGGATGAAAGGAAAAAATGAAAAATAAAATAAAAACGTTTGCTTTCAAGATATCGGTGAGAAAGGGAAAGAAATAAAAAAAAAGAAGAGAGAGAGAGAGAGAGAAAAGAAAAAAGAATAAAAAAGAAAAAAAAAGAAGACATATACGAGGACTAGGCCACGTTCACTAAAGAGTAAGCGATTTATTACGCTTCACGAAGCGTACGATTCACGCTTCGATTTACTTTTCCGATCGAGGTCGAATCCCTTTGTTTCTTCCGACGATAAAGGATCTTTACCACCGAGCTGTGATCGATCTATTGGATACGATCTATCAAAAATTGTATCTGTTACAGGTTAAGTAAGGTGTAAGCTCTTAACCAGTAACTCCCTATTCGGTATTTCTAATATAAAAAAGTTACTTATAAAAATTGTATTACTTACATTAACGTCGATTTTGATCGATGATCTTTATTGAGATGTATGTACTAAGGAAGTTTGATGAACTCTATTGAACCTGAAAGAAGAAATATGAAATAATTATATGTATGTATTAATATTATTTAAAGAAGATATTGAATATGTATATGTTTTATTCAATATATATTTTATTTTATATTTTACTATAAATTCTATATATATATATTATATTAATATCTATTATTATATATATTGATATATATATATATCATATATGTACATATATATTTCGTTTTATTCGATATTAAAAAATTGTAAAGATTTTTTTTTTCTTTTTTTTTTTTTTTTCTTGTTTTCAAGAATACAAGAAACTAAAAGAATTCATCTCTCTGATATTCAAAATATATTTTGAGAAAGATCTAGCGTTCTCTCCTGCTATTCTCTACGTCTACCTATGTATCTTTTTCTTCAAAAATAACAAGAGGAATTTTTGTTGGCCGCCGAAGTAAGGTCCTGATATACGCAATAACTTGTGCAATAAAAACGTCGGCAATAACTCTGTGACGCTGTCGTTTGAGGAAAGCTTCAAGAAAGGAATAGAGAAACAGACAGAGAAAGCAAGAGAGAGAGAGAGAGAGAGAGAGAGAGAGAGAGAGAGAGAGAGAAAGATAGAAATAGAGAAAAATAGAAAAAAAAGCAGAGATGGAACGAAAAAAGGAAGAAAGGTCTCGAAGAAGGTACGGAGTTTCGCGATATTTGGAAGGAAACGCAGAGAAAGAGTAGAAACGTGTGGGAAGAATACATGGTAAGTTAGAAAGAGACAGACGATATACCAGATTTCCTCTCTTTCTCTCTCTTTCTTTCCTTTTAGCATACTGTCAACCATTCTTCTTCTTCTTTCTATCCACATTTTCAAGAAAAAAAGAAAGAGAGAGTGAGAGAAAGAAAGAGACAGATAGCGATGAGCTTCAAATCGCTCGAGCGAAACGATAAGAATTTAATAATATGACCATGAATGCATTTTTATCTATGAGCATAGTGCAACTAGAGTCGAGAATACCCAATGTATGCATTTACTTTATTCCATTCTTTACTTTTGATATTATATTTCTTTTGAAAATCGTTAGAAGAATGCAAAACGATAAAAGGAGCAACTTCTGACGACGACGCGTGCCTTTTCTTTTCTTTTTTTTTTTTTTTCCTTTTTTTTTTATCGATTCTTCGATAAAAAACCGATATCAAACGTTTTTTAAATTCCATATTTTATATATATATATATATATATATATATATATATTCCGATTTATTTTATTTTCAATCTTTCGAACGAAATATTTCTTTCGAATTCCTTTCGACCCTTTTATTTCTTTATCGATTTGTTTAAGGGATTTTCTTTTTCTTTTTTTTTTTTTTGCTTTTTTGTTATCCGCGCGAAATATATACCCAACACGAAGAATATAAAAAGATATAAGCGAAAACTATGATTTCTATTCGCAAGGGATCTATTTAGAATATTTCTTTTAAGCTTGGTCCCCCTCTAAAGATTCACGATTTTTGAGAATCGACGTATACACATCTCACACGTACACATCTCATATCTATACATTACTATTTTTATCTCGGTCGGAAAATCTAAAAGGGGAGAAAAGGAACTTGTGTATTGTATTTTATATCGAGAAGAAAAAAATTTTCTAGATCAGGATTTATATCGAGACTCGTGAGCGTTCAAACCTATCACGATATTTTGGAATATCGAAAATCTCGAGAGACAGAACTAGGAAGAGAAATAAGAAAGTGAAATTTTTATTTTGAAACAATATATATGATCTATACATATAAATATGAAATATATATATTTTATATTTTATTCAAAGAAAAAAGATATCTTCCTTATCTTTTTTTCCCTTTCCTCCCTTTCTCTTATCAATGAAAAATAATTATCCAATAAAACACAATTATCTAATGAAAATATCAATTTATAGAAACGTACTTGATATCATCGATCTAAATGATAATTATTATTCGATGAAGAGAATTTTATAATGCAACATTTGACTTAACTTTCGAGTATATAATCTGATTTTAATTGAAACAGATAGATTAAAGGATGTTTCGAGGGTTGACAAGGGGATGAAAGACTAATGGAAAAATAATAAATCTCTCTAGCTTTCGTTGATATCAATGTCGAGAGAATCTCTTTTTATCGTCAACAAAAAGCCAAGATCTCTCGATCCCGATGTCATCGTATCAACTGTGTCACATATTACGTATTATATACTGATATATTCTACTATATATTATGAGAATATAAATCTGAGAATTTTCCTAACGATAACGACGTCGCACTATATTTTATCGAACGACTCTATTAAACTACATATATCGTACCCACCTACGTACATACATATATTTCGTCTAACATAGTGCTCCTTTATTATGAACGTTTATCTTTCGTAGACGTTCAAATGCCATAATAAATATGAATACCCTTTTGTTTACTTGTCTCTTTAAAAATACTTTATTAGAAATCATTTTTATTTAAAATCGAAAATAATTTTTTCTCGTAGATGTAAAAACTGTAAATTAATAATATAATAATAATTATAGAAATGTGTCTTTTTGTGAATTATAGAAAATAATATAATAATCGAATAATCGAATAAAGTTATGTAATAATAATTAATAAATGATAAATAATCAAATAGAGTTATAGAATTACACAATATTATTCTACAATTCTATATGTGTGTGTGTGTGTGTGTGTGTGTGTGTGTGTGTGTGTGTGTGTGTATGTAGGAATATATAATATTCTGGTCAAAAGTAAATTTTGATAGGATAGAAAGTATCTTCTGGCTTTGACGTTTCTCACGTATATCTTATGTGGAACTAACAGCATGTAGTATTATCAATACGCAACTGCATTCGATGTTTCGAATGATATCATTTGAATATCCGAAACGTCAAAGTTTCGATTTCAAAATAAGATCGCAACGATGTTTTCGACGTTATAAACGTTCATGTATAAGAGAATGAAAAAAATATTTTATTAAATATTTTCGAACGATTACAAAGACAAGAACTCGATAGTTTTGTATCGTATAGAATTTAAAAAAAGAAGAAAAAAAAATTTTTTTTTCGATTGTCGACCGTTGTCGTTTATGTCTATTGTCCGTTGTATCAATCTAGTAATTGATCTTTTAATGAAAGAAAGATAGAAATAGATAGACAAGATAGAGAATAGTATTTGGTACAGTGACTCTTCTTGTTCCTAACGTCAACTTGGCAAAGCAGTCCTGAGTCTCCGAGAAAGCCAGCCGAGTCAGTACTAATTGTTTTCAAGCAAAACTTTCTTAATTATCCAACAGTTCTGGAAATAATTTGAGCGATTCGAACATGGTTTACGTTTGTTACTACCGATCCCGTGACAAACAAATCTCAACCAAGTTCGTAATCATTAACTTTGGAGAATATTAGAGAATAAGACAGAGAGAAGATATATATATATATATATATATATATATATATATATATATATATATATGGATCGTTTATTTTGAAGGTGGTGTAAGTCCATTTTGTGTTGTTTCGAGAAAATTAAAAAGTTAGTATACTAGTCAATTAAAACATATAAATTAAGTATAGTCTATTCTATTAATAATAGATAATATTTCTGTTAATTTATCAATATGTAATTTGATTATATAAATTTCTTTTAGGCAAATTTAACTAATATATATATATATATATATATATATATATATATATATTTACGGGTTGTAAATGGACTTATACCTAATCTCATAATTAGTCGATTGTAAAAACCATTTAATTTCTATTATAAAAAATTAAATATCACTAGAAATATATTTTGTATAGATCCAATCTTGTTTACGAATGATGACAAGAAATAAAATTGGAATAATATTTTTTATTAATAATTGAAATTAATTATATTTAATATTGTTAAATTATATTTATATATTGTTAAATTTAATACATAGATCTCTGTGTCTATGAAAATTGGACATACACCAGTTTCGTAATTAATCGCTGTGCAATTTCTTTTATTGGCTAATTTGAAATTGAACTAAGCATTGGTAATTTTTAAGATATTAGATATTAATTAAGTTATAAATAAAAAGTTTACATTAAATTAATCAAGAGTTATTTGATATCTCATTTTTTTCAAAAAAATGGATCACTTTCAAAATAAATGATAAATATGTATATAAAAAAGATGAATTCGTATTTTTTTTTTTTTTATTTTAAATTGAAACAGTGAGATATCTTGAAAACCCATTTAAATTTAGTATCTAGTAGTAAATCTATCGTACATCTATCGGACTTCATACTCGGACTCGGTGATGATGACTTCTTTATGTTCGTTCCACGATCGAATAACTATGATTCCTTTCAACTGAGCTAGAGCGAGAACCAACTTTTAGACAGGCAAAGAATCCTCAGAAAATTTGATCGTTCCTCTTTCAAACTCTGTTCAAAAGTTCGAGGTCTTCCTATTTCTGATGATCTGCATAAGAATTGACGAATAGAGATGACTACCCTATATAATATATATATATATATATATATATATATATATATATATATATGTATATGTATGTATATATATATAAAATATGAAATAGGTATTTCTATGAACTGAACTCTACGTTTGACGTTTGATTATCGATTTGTATATGGAAGACTTCATTTTCAACTCTTCCTTCTTCTTTAATTTTTATACTAAATCGAGAGATAAATAATATTTCATTAACATCGCGATTATTTTCAGGAGTAGATATTATATGAAAATTTATATCAATGAACTTCGTCTTTAATCAAAAATATTAGAACGAGAGACAGACAGAAAGAAAGAGAAAGAGAGAGAGTGTGTGTGTGTAAAATAAGACAGATATAAAGCAAAAAGATTATTCAGATTGAATATACGAAACACATTGAGACACATTTTGAGACAGTTAATGATACATTTACAACTCAACAGTTTTAGTCGTTAGACGTGTTCATTTCTCTTTCTCTCTCTCTATCTCTCTCTCTCTCTCTCTCTCTCTCATTCTCTCTTTACAAACTCGATTCGTTTGATGAAAACGATATGAAGTAGAAGCAAGTGGAAATCTTAGTAATAAGAGGAAGAGGAGAAGAAAGAAGAAGAAGAAGAAGAAGAAGAGGAAAGCTTCTATGTATCGTCCCAAGAGAGTGAGTAAAACGAGGGATGGTTTCGAGAAAGTAAGCCTAAGGGTATAGGTCGAACGTGCCGTCGATGTGACGATGCTAACGATACTTCAACGAAACTGGTGATACTTTTGGGGTAAGAGTGAAACTCAGAGAAAGAGAGAAAGAGAGAAAGAGAAATGAAGACATAGAGAGAAAGAGAAAGAGAGAGAGAGAGAGAGAGAGAGAAATCGTAGGGTGAAATGAGACAGGAAGTGTAGTAAACGACCAACACAATACTGTCAGTGGACTGCACCGATTGGTAAGAGAAACTCGACTTGGCATCCAGCCCAAACTGACCAACCCTAAGTTACGTTTGAACTGACGTTTTGCTAGACAATAGAAACCAAACCAAGTTGGCTTAGGATAGTCTAAACGATAGTCTAAAATACGTGCTACTATTAATATCGAAGTGTAATATATATATATATATATATATATATATATATATATATATATGTTAGGTATATGATATTGTAAAATAGAAATATTTCTTTTTCTTTTTAATATGTTTCGTATTTATTGTTTAGAAAAAAACGTATAACTAAAGTAATTAATTGATTAATTAATTTGTTAAGTGATTTAATGTAATATATATATATATATATATATATATATATATTATTGTACAGTAGAAATATTGTTTTTTCTTTTTAATACGGTTCGTATTTATCATTAATTAATTAATTAATTAATTAACTGATTGATCATAACACACACACACACACACACACACATATATATATATATGTATATATCAATTATAAAATATTCTTCTCAGATTTCTTCGAAACGCTTTAAATAATAATCATCAACGAAAAATAGAAAGACAGTAAAGAACAAATCAAGAACGTCTTCATTTATTTTCTCATTAATTAGAAAATCTTGTCACAGAACGTCGAACTTAATATTCATATCAAGGTCGAGTGGAGGAAGTACTAGAGAGATAAGTAAGAGTGTGACCCTTGAATCCATTAGCAACTTTCGTGAAGCAGCGATTAGTAACAACGTCCAGATTTTCATCCTGACTCGAAGAGTCTTCCCGAGCAAAAAGAGTACCATTGACGGAACGTACAGAGAATACTAATTGCCTTGAAGGGGAGAAGGAAGAAGAGAGTATTACTAGAGTGAAGTGAGCGAGTGAGAACATAGATGAAGAGAGAGAGAGAGAGAGGAAGATTGGTGACGAGGTTTTGAATTAGACGTCATGACCATGTAAGAGGTGACGACGACGATAGGGAGAAGGGGATAAAGCAAAAAAAAAAAAAAAGAAAAAAAAGAGAAAAGAGAAAGAGAGAGAGAGAGAAAGAAAATGTTAGAGAGTACAGAAATGGAGGAAAGAAATGCGAAAGACAGGAAAAAAGAGTTGTACGAAAAGAGTGCACAAAGTGGTACTTCGTCTATTCGACGATTGAAGATGCTCGAGTAAGCGTTAAATCCTACTATGACTTCCTATGCAAGAAGAGAGAGGCTTTAGACTCTTCTTCTCTCTATGTCTCTCTTTCTCTCTCTCTCTCTTTGCGCGTGTATGTGTCTGTCTCTTTTCAATAGTACAGTGAATACTTTTTACCAAACCCCTAATCTTTCAATCAGCAACGTCGACTTTTACGTACTCTTTGACATACCTAGCCATACTAGTACAGCTATACTCAACTATATACTTTATTCAAGAGTATCGAACGAGAAGAGAGAAGAGTGTTCAAAGGGAATTCGTTCGTCAGTCTTCAATAATCGCTCAAACGTTCATCAACCCAGTTTGAAATTTTATCAGGATTTGACCTGACGTATGACCATCAAGTTTTTCTATAGAGAAAATGAAAAATGTAAAGAATATGAAAAAGATAATCGAATTGATATGATACTATTTTCTATGATACTTTGATGTCTTGAATTTAGGGTTAAGTAGGGAAGATTAATAATGATAGAAAGTGTTTGGATTTAATACGAATTATTTTCTTGGAAAATTTATAACATTATATATAGATACATACATATTATAAATATATATAGATGTATATATTTATAATTATATTCATCGATACATATATATATATATATATCGTATTTTATTTCCAAACCTTTCAAATCTAACTTAGTTTTCCTCTATCGAGTGTCCCGTTACACTACTAGATACATCCTAACGTAGATACTCCTATCCTAGTCCGACATAGTTACGGCTTGTTTGCGGCCGGAACTACGGTCATCGAGCAAAGATCGTTCTTTGGAACTGAAAGGAATCGAGACGAGTAAGTGTCAGTCGAACTATCTATCCTGTTATCTCGTTTCTATTGCCCGTTCGTGTTTGATCTAACGTCCCTACTATCTTCCCTTAGTTCCCTCAATCCAAATAATGTTACTAGCTCGTATTTGAAAAGAACTTTTAAACCCTATCATCAGCATTAAAGAATTTTACGAAAAATTCTTTTATCGAATCTCCTAATATATACATACATACGTACATACATGCATAGAGAATGCCTCAAAAATTTTTTTAAATTAGTTTAAGAAAAAATAAAGAAACAAAAGAAAATTTATCGGAATCGAATTTGGAACGAAGCTCAGGACAAAAGTCACTAGATTTTTGTAAGACATGCAAATGGGGATATACACCTTCGGTAAGAGATATATCATATAGAAAAGGAACATTTCGTTTCTTTACTATATATCAGACATCATTTATCATTCCCCATAGTCCTAGTCATTTCCATCCATCTTGATAGTCGGATGGAGAATCCCGAATCGAATAAATCCGCTCGAAAGCATACGGATCAGGCCACACGAATGGGAAAGCAGCTTTGCTGAGGAAAGAAAATGTCGAGTGAAAGCGTTGCAAAAAAAAAAAAAAAAAAAGAGAAAAAAAAAAGAAAAAGAAGGAAAACGAAAGAAAGTGACGAGGGTCGACAAGTTCATAAGATCATGTCGGTAGATTCCTATGCTAAATTTGCTCGATCGAAATATTATCGTTAAAATGCGAATATTTTATACTTTTATATATGATTAAAAATCGATTTGAAAAAGAAAAAAAAAAACAAAAAAACAAAAAAAAAGATTAGAAAAAAATTTCTCTAGTCTTCTCATCCTACTACGATTCTTATTCCATCAAAAATATGAATCTCGGAAATAATGTTTTTAAACAGAAATATATATATATATATGTGTGTGTGTGTGTGTGTATGTATGTATACAGATTTTTATAAAAAAGAAAAAAAGAGAGAAAAGAAAGAAATAATTCTAAAAAATTATGTAGATTTATTATTGATTCTTATTCTATCAAAACTAAGGATTTTGAAAATAATAGTTTTAGAGAAAGAGAGAGAGAGAGAGAGAGAGAGAGAGAGAGAGAGAGAGAGAGAGAGAGAGAGAGAAATAGAAAGAGAAAGATGCAGAGATTTTTCCAAAAGAAAACGCGAGGTCAAGATCGTAACACGAATAAATTCGGACTTTGTATGAGCTTCTTGGATGGTAAAAAGGGACTAAGGGAGCCTTCTGTGTCTTGTCATTTATTCTCGTCACGTTGGCTCATCCCCGAATAAAATGGAAAAAGGGACCTTTCACGTAATCCTCCAGCTATCTCGGTACATTCCACTGGATGCCGAAGGATGCTGTTAGAGTAAGAGGAGGAGTTTGTAGAAACGCGTCAAAGAGTTAAAAAAAAAAATGGAAGACGGAGAGGAACAGAGACAAATATATATATATATATATATATATATATATATATATATATATAGAGAGAGAGAGAGAGAGAGAAGTAAAGAAGGTATGCAGATATAAGAGAGAAAAAGAGAGAACTATCGCTGTCTCTATTCATCTCTCTTTTCTTTAACCTTTTGAACGAGCTTAACTTTCAGGATGTGTAACATTATATAATATAAATTTTATTTTTATACATTCGTTCACTTTGAAAAACCTTGTTACTTTCGGAAATACATAATATGAATTTTTGAAGAGAAACAAACAGAGGCATTCATTGTTTCTCTCTTCTCCGTTCGATATCTACTCTTTTTCTATTCGCGACGTAGGAAAGAAAATTTTTTTTCTTTTTTTATTTTTTTGTTCATACTATATAATCCTCCCATCCTTTGTCGTCGTACGTTACGGTTACGTCTTTTAAAGAACCGAAAGAGTCTACGTGCGCGACGCTTTATAAAATATCAGTTTCCATTCGAGTAGATTGAACGAGAAAAAGGTTCTCTCTCTCACTCTCTCTCTCTCTCTCTTTCTCTCTCTATCTCTCTTTCTGTCTCTTTTCTTCATTTTTTCCCTTCTTCCTTATTCTTCTTCTTCTTCTTCTTCTTCTTCTTCTCCTTCGTCTTCTTTTTATTTTTAATCGAACCCTTTCTATCCGGCCATCAATCGTTATGCAAACTTTTTCATAAAAATCTGAATCTATCATTTATACCACGGGACATTATTTCATATCAACATTGGTGAAGAGTGAACGAGAGAAAGAAAAAAAGAAGAAAAAAAAAAAAAGATTTTGAAAGTTTATAAATATAATATTGGATATCGGGATATTTTATAAATATAATATTGAATATCGGGATAGGAAGCAATAAAAAATTGTTTTTTAATGGAAAAGTGATAACGTGAAAGAAACGCAATAACATTTCAGTAACGCTAACTTCCATTGTAATATTTGTTTGTGTCTTTATCGGTCGATAAAAAACACAAGAAACACATAAGAAAGAGAGAGAGAGAGAGAGAGAGAATAAAAAGAAGAAAGTGAGAATTTAGAGAAAATGAAAAAGAAGGAAAACGTCTCGTGCAAATGTGCCATTGACTAGATAGTACCAAATCTCTCTCTCTCTCTCTCTCTCTCTCTCTCTCTCTCTCTCTGTCATCCATCGATTTGCTTTGTTCGTGAATTTTTCCAGGCGTTTTTCATTCTTTCAGAAAAAAAGAAAGGGCCAAAGAGAGGAAGAAAGAGAGATAGAGAAAGAAGAAAAAGAATAAAAATAATCGAGAGAAAGAGAGAAGAAAAAGAATCAAAGGTAAGAGAAAAAGAGAAGGAGAGAGAGAGGGAGAGAGGGAGAGAGAGAGAAGAATACGAATAAAAATAATTGAAGGAGAAAGAGAGAGAAGAAAAAGAATAAAAATAATCGAGAAAGAAAGAGAAAGAGAGAATAAAAAAGAATAAAATTTAAAGAGAGAGAGAGAGAGAGAAACAGAGAAGAAGAAGAATACGAATAAAAATAAAAGAGCGAAAAAGAGCGGAAGAGAGAGAGAGAGAGAGAGAGAGAGAGAGAGAGAGAGAGAGAGAGCTTTAAACCGTGACTAGGAATTCTACCTCGAGTATTATTACTGCTAGATGGTAGAGTGAAGCCAGTGGACTGTCGATTGTGAAGGAATTGCCAAATCGAAGTTGAATGAAAAAGTATTAGAGCACCGTTGGACTACACATAGAAAAAGAAGAAAAGAAAGAGAGAAAGAGAAAGAAAGAGAAAGAGAGAAAGAGAGAGAGAGAGAGAGGGATAAAGGGTTAAAAAACGTATTTCCAGAGAAAATGGAGGCGATTAAAGGGCTTCGAATGTTCGTCGGAGCTGTCGTTAAAAAGTGCTGACTCTAACGGCCTGGATGGATCTACTGCGTGATAATCAATTAATTCGTTTAAAGGAGTCCAACGGGATGTAATCCACTGAAGTGTAAAAGTTACGGGAAAGAGAGGGGAAGAGACTATGGGGAGGGGATAAACGTTAGGGGTGGAAGTGAACGCGAAGGAAGGTGTCGGCCTGGCTACCGGGTTCGCAAAGTTGTTTACGTCGTTACGCGTTTACATATGTAACAGGCCGGTTGTACTCTCGTAACTGGAAGTATAATCCAGGAAGCGAGAGTTTAACTTGCGAATTAGTCCGTGGTTTAAATAGAAGCACCGTAGTCCTATGACGAAGGAACTTTCGTCGTGGCATAATTAATGCCCCGATGAGCGACCAAGATAATGACTGACCTCTCTACGAAAGAGTGTTATTACGTAAATCGATTAAAACGTAGAAAGTCTCGTTGGCGAGTTTCCATCACGCGCGTGAACCCAATTAAAGGGTTCTTTCGAAAAAAGGGATGAAGAAAAAAAAGAATTGAAAGTAGAATTAGAAGAAAGAAAGAAAGAAAGAAAGAAAAAAAAAAGAAGAAAAAGAAAACAAAAAAGAAAAAAAGAAATTGGAAGGAGTAAATTCAAAAAGAAAGAAAAACAAGAAGAAGATGTAGAGCTCTCATCGCTTCGAAAAAAAAAAAAAAAAGAAAAAAAAAAAAAAGATTGTTCGATCAAATAATGTTGCAGCTATAGATGGAATACTTCTTTCAAATAATCTTTTACTATATGGATTCACGTTCTAAATCATCAATGTCGTTTCGGATATCTTACTGGAAGGAAAAGAGAAAGAGAGAGGAAGACGCGATAGGTCCTATATACTCTAGGGAGCCGAAGGAATATTAAGGAAGATTCTAACACCCATGGTGACCTCTCAACGCGATACGAGCCATCGGGCACGCTGTAAATTTCACTTTGCGGAACTTAAGATCGAGAGAAGCGCAGGGGACTCGGTAACTTCGGTTATACCCAGTGGTATGGACTATGGTTAGCTACGAGAGAGAGAGAGAGAGAGAGAGAGAGAGAGAGAGAGAGAGAGAGAGAGAGAGAGAGAGAGAGAGAGAGAGAGAGACACACAGATACACACACAGAGTAAAAGAGAGAGAAAGAGAGAGAGAAGTGTAGAAGAAGGAAGTAGATGAGAAAGACGTTTCAGAGGAAAGAGGAGAACATTCGAAGGAAGGAATGGTAAAGAGAAAGACAGAGATAGAGATAAAGATAGGGATATGGGAATAAGATCAAAGATATAGGAGATCTTGGTCAAGACCTCTTCTACTACGAACGGAGACATACTGTTTGCTGTTCTAATATTAGCATGGGGATAAGGAAGCTTGCAAGATGTATACCGATCTCTTTACCATGACCTCTTTACGCATAACCAGTCATCTAAGCGAGATGAGAGAAGGCAATAGTTAAGCTACGGATTTTCTCTCTCTCTCTCTCTCTCTCTCTCTCTATCTATCTATCTATCTATCTATCTATCTATCTCTTTCTTACTCTCTAATGCAAATGGTTTGTCTTTTCTGGGTTAACCTCATCCCAGACCTTCTCAACCGCAATTCGCTTAAGACCGAATGATTCACTTAGAGCTTCAGAACGACGATGCTCCAAAGTAGTGTGTCGCTCTCCGTTTATACCATGAAATATGGACCACGTATTCCGATCTATTGTCCCTTGTGCTCTTCATTAATCTAAGCTTTTATGACCAGTACTGTTTCCGGCGAAGCGAATAGAAACTCATGCGTTCTCATGAAACTATCGCGGAAAGCGTCTGCTTTATCTCATTCTATACTAACAAACACATATGTAATGTAGATATATATATATATATATATATATATATATATATATACATAAGTGTGTATTGATGTACTATGTATTTTCTCGTCCATATAATGTTTAGAAAATACGAAACTGGTCCATTATACGAAGCTTAATCGTTCGAATTAATTTATGTTTCATAAGTTTATCTCATTCGATAATACTCAAAACGTATATCGTTTAAATAATTAGTTAGTTGTTGCATATTCGTTATTTAATCAATGGTTTCATTATTTTTACCGTTCCAATTATTCTCTACTTTAATCTTCTCGTTATTTCGTGTTCGCTTTAACGATGACGAATCTTCGTTCTATTCTTCTTCATTTTTTCCGTATTAATTTTCTTGTTTGAATGAAGTTTGCTTTTTTGAAAGATTTCAATTTACTACTCGAAGGTAAGAACTGTTTGGTTTAACTCTTTTCTTATCGGACGAAATAAATTCTTTGATAATAATAATAATAATAATAATATTTACATAACGATTCTATACAAATGATAATATTTCTTTATATATTTATATATACGCACGTACACACAATTTAATAATGTTATTTTTATATATTATTTTATATTTTATAATATAGAATTTGTACAGATTCTAAAAAAAAAAAAAAAAAAAAAAAAAAAAATTTGATGATTGATAACAAATAAAAGGAGTAAGTTGAGCGTAAGGAAAGAAAAAAAAATAAAATAAAAAAGAACGAGAGAAGGGGAAAGGAAGAAAAAGGGGAAAAAAATAAAACAAAAAAAGAAACGAAAAGAAAAGAAAAGAAAGGTGAGAGAGAGAGAGAAAGAGAGAGAGAAAGAGAGAAAATTCTTTCTGAACTGGGAAAGGAAAGGGCAAAGAGTGCCTTTGATTCGCGACTTGCTTCGTATCCATGATTGAAATCTTATTACGATCCAGCACTATAGTAGACGAGAGTTGTTCCTTTGACACCCGCAAGCTCTCTACACGAGGCCAATTGCGATTCAATATCTTCGTTCCTTTTCGATACTCTTTTACTAGCAATTTAAAACGTGTCAGATTCTCTACATATTTTTTTATCGCTTCATAGATTGTTATATCTTATATCTTATCATTAAATTATACCATAATTTAATAATAATAAGATATTGCATATATTGTTAAAATCTATACATATATAATAAGATCATTATAAATATCTATAACAATCTATGATATAATAATAATACTACTAATAACAAATCATTACATTTGAAATTACAAATTTCAGGATACTGTTTGTTTAAATAAAAATAATGATATAATAGAAGATTAAATAAAAGTAGTTTAAATAAATAGTTATATAATGGTAGATTAAATAATAGTAGTTTAAATAAAAATAATGATATAATATAGATATAATGTAATTTTCTAATAATTATAGTAATTGTAATTCCTTTTGTTTCTTTTTTCTTAGAAAGACGCTATATAAATACACACACACACACACACACATATACTATACTATACTATACTATACTATACTATACTATACTACACTAAGTGTAATTTATATTTCACGAACATTAATCTTAGTTAATGATTAATTAATCGAGGGGAAAAAATGAAAGAAAAATTTACAAAATATGTATACCTAGATATACATATATACGAAGTAAGTTATATGAAATTTTAGAAGATTAACGATCGTTGATTACGAAGAACATGTCGCCGTCGGTTCGATCTGTCGATTAATTTGCATACCGATTCGACACTCTCGCGTCCTCATCGATTACTTTGCGGAGAACATTTCGACGTACGGTTTACAAATTAGTTCTGTGCATGACATAATTCAGATCAATGCGTCACTGTCCCTGGAGGTCGTAAGAACGGAGATACATTGTTGCTGCTTCCAATACAGCTTGTTACGACGATTCTATTCTACTGCAAACCGATTTTACGATGTAATACTACATAAACATACAACACACAAATATACAACACGCACACGCGCACACACACACACACACATACAGGCACACGTATATGTTTAATAAATAACTAACCATGTACGAAGATAAAAGAATTTTTCTTTTTTTTTTTTTCTCCTTTTTTTTTTCCTTTTTTCCTTCTTTTTTTTTGCAACAAAAAAGTGAATATATAGTAGGTATTATATCAAAACGTCAGAACTCCCTCGGGAAATAATATAACTCGTTTATAAATAAATGCAATTTGTGATACACGAGCGAGCATGTCACTCGAAATTCACTTTAATTAAACAAACGAAAGTAAAAAAAAAAAAAAAAAAAAAAAGAAAAAAAGCAAGAAAAAACAAAAAAGGAAGAAAACAAAAAATAATAAAAATAACAATGGAAATAAAAATAAAAATAAAAATAAAAATAGGAATGAAAATAAAAATTAAAATTAAAGAAACGAATAAAAAAGGGGAAAAATGGGGGGGAAAAAAAGAGAGAATGAAAAGCAAGTGGAAAACGAAAGCGAAGAGGAGAGATTCGAGTTTCCACTAAAATTTACTATAGGAAGGTTCGTGCGTGAATGTAACAGCTGACAGCAGCAGACTCGCAGAGTTAACTTTTCTTTTAAATGATAACCGATGGACTTCGATAAGCGTGTATATATGCGTGTATATCTACGTATGTGTAAATGTCTCTACGTTCTATCATCGGACAATAATCATATCATTGTACTTGTGTGTCGACAATTCTCGTTTTATGATCGTTTAATCAATGATCACTTTGAAAAGTTATTGAATATTTTCAATAAATTATTAACTTGTCTATTTTAATACATACACACACACACACACACACATATATATATATATAATATAAATTAACAATTTTATTCGAAACTCATCAAATAAATTTGATAACGTTATTACAATAGATTAACGTTTAATATTATCGTTCGTTAAATTGTTTAATGTAAAAGTATTATACCTTGAAGGTTGATTAAAAAAATAAAATAATAAATAAATAAAAAAATGAGAGAGAAGAGCAAGCAAGCAAGAAGAGGAACGCATTATCGAGACACGTTTCTTTCGTGGTTGCTAGAAAAATTCAAGTCGACGTTTCTCCGTAGCAGGAAAAAATAAGGAAAACGGAAAAAAATGATTGCAACAAAAAAAAAAAAAAAAGAAAAAAAAAAGAAATTAAGAAAAGAAAAAAGAAGGAGGACAGCTAAAGTAAAGAGGGAGTTCCCGTTAAAACTTTCTCATTAAACTCGTGCGGTTTTGCATTAATTATACGAACGACTTTTTCCTTTCATCCATCGTCTTTCGTATACTTTCTCTTCTTTCTCCTTCTTTTTCCGAGAAACCCCAAAATCCCAGGAGCAAACCACGCTAAACCTTCTTTTTCTTTTTCAAGAGAATCACTACTCTCTACTGTTCTTTCGTCAATTCGTTACAACGACCAGAACGATCATTAAACGATAATAAAACTGTCGACTATTACTATTACACGTCATCATTTAAATTCGATCGATAAGAATAGAATAAAAGTAGAGAAATGAAAAATTAATTCGATATTATAGAGAAAAAGAGAAGGATGTAGAATAATAAATAATGAAAAATGAAAAAAAGAAAAAAAAAAAAGAAAAGGAAAAAGAAAAAGAAAAATTAATTGTAAATTAATCGAAATGTGAGAACGGGTGATCGTAATTATGTTTCAATCGATTCAAGAAGTATAATTACTTTTTTCTCTTTATTTCTCTTTCTATCTCTTTTAGTCGAATACTAATTACTTTCAAAGAGGAGGAAGAAAGCCTTTCAAAATTCTTCATTTCTTCTTCGATCTTTCTTTCTCTCTGTTCCATTCTTAAAGGACCAATCGTGAAATAAGGAGATATCATCTTTGCTGTTAAAGAACTTTCGTTTTAGAGAGAAACTTTTATCGCGCGAGGCCGTTAGAAAAATATCATCATCGTGTTTGAAGTAATTCGAGCACGGAATGAAAGGATGCGTTTAAATTTTAAATCGATGATAATAAAATTCTTTTAAAGAAGTCTCACTTGGTGTTGAACGGTTTCTTTTTCTTTTTCTTTCTCTTTTTTTTTTTTGTTCATATATAAAATACATATATATTAAAAAATATATATAATTATATATTATATATATAAAATAATACATATATATTATTTAATATTATAAAAAAATATATACATATATATATATATAAAATAATCGTTACATCGATTTTCAAAATAAAAAAGAAAGAAGAAAAAAAAAAGAATCGTACGATTTTAATAAATGGATATGTTTGAGAACTTTATTTTAGAATAACTTGATAATAAATCCAACGAAAAGGAAAAGTATAAGAATAAAGAAGGGAAAAAAAAGAAGAAGAAAAAATAGTTTGAAATAAAAGAAAGATTCTCTTTTTACGTTAAGGTTGTATGGTTTCATCGAGCTCGGCTTTGTCGACAACGAATATGCAAATATCTTTTAAAAGTCGTGCTTTCTTCTAAAACTGAAAATACCATAGAACGATCTATCCCGTTGTCGTCTCGTTCGAGCGATCTCGCGTCAAGCCAACAACAGCTCGTTTGACGTGGGTTCGACAAAGAGAACGTCATACTATTCTCCCGTAAAACGATACTATATAAAATTTCCGAATATTTTTCGTTTCATTTACGTTCGGACATTGTTTCT
>NC_057707.1:1534543-1559543 GCF_014466175.1 Vespula pensylvanica | reverse complement strand
ACACGTACTCGTCATAAAGTTCTAACAGATAGTCAAAGCGATGTTCTCGATAAAGCTTCAGGAATAACTCGAAAGGAGAATCCTCACTCTGGGTGTATGAAGATCCAAGCTATGAATGGCATATCTCTTTGAAGAGTTACGGTCCATTCGGATGGAGCTCGGTTAAGTACCGGAGCTTACCTAACAACCGCTAGCTGTCACTAAGAGAACAGTTGAAAAGCCGTACTAGGAGTACGATGAATAGAAACGCCTCCCTGGTTGCTGTTACTCTTGCGAGTTGGTTATATGTACTCGACGACGGACTGCTACGTTTAATTCCTTTAATCAACCACAGAGAATGTTATAACGTTCGACTTTCCCAATAACCTGTTAAATTTCTACGTTTTCGTTCTTTTTATTATTATTATTATTATTATTATTATTATTATTATTATTATTCTTTATGGTTTCTCTTTTTTTCATCAACTCATCTTTATATATTCAATATCGATGACATCGATGAAAAAAGAATGTTATGAAAATAACGAATATAATTCTATTTTATTTGTTGTTTTTCTTTTTTTTTTTTTTTTAATAAATATCGATCCGGATTGTTTTAATATTATATATTATAAATATGAAATATCTAGATCGAGAAGATTACCTATTAAATTTCAAATTTTTTCGTTCTTTTACATCAAATCATCTTTATATCTCAATATGATATCGATCGAAATAATATTATCGAAATAACAAACCTAATTTCTTTTTTCTTGTTTCTTTCTTTCTTTTTTTTTTTTTTTTTTTTTTTTTTTTTTAATAAATATCAATCCGGACTGTTTTAATATTACATATTATAAATATGAAATGCCTGAATGAAGAAGAGTAAGAGAAAGAGGATTAGACTTAGAAACTGGGGATCAAATATAATCCGAGGGAGAAAAAAGGAACAAAAATATATAAAAGTCTGAAGAGGAAAAGCTACGCCAGCTAAAGTTTTCTGAAAAAGTTCCGACTCTGCGACAGGTTCTAACTACATATATATATATACATACATACATACATACATACATATATACATCCATTTATATATATATATATAAGAATGGATTAAAGAAGGAAAAGAAAGAAAGAAAGAAAGAACGATAGTGATAGTAGATGGTAATGGTGATAGTGGTAGTGGTGAATCGTGATGGTGGTTATGGTGGTAGTAGAAAATCAGGAGAAAGGACGAATCAAGCCTTAACTTACACTTTCTTTTTCACTCCTTTTTTCGTCGTTTCTATGCGTCCGATGAAACATGAACCGACGTAAAATTTTCTCTAGACGTGGTATAGGGATGGCTAGTACAAGCTTGCCTTGCAATTCCCCAACGGCCATACTGCGAAATAACCTTTAAAGCTGGCTTGGCACATGTAACACGAGGATATTCTATCGTAGACATTGCTCGTAAATGAAAATCGAAAGGAAAAAACTTTTGCTCGGTGTTAAACATTATTATTTTATATAGAATATTTTAATCAATGTATCAAGTATCTGTTAAATAAAGAATACTATCTATTTTTTTTGTTTCCCTTTTCTATTTTGTTGTTATCTTAATTTATTAATTTTTTCATTGGGAGATATAGTATAATACCTATCGAAATGCGACTTGATAATCTTATTGTTATTATTATTATTATTATTGTTGTTGTTGTTGTTGTTGTTTGTTAAACAATTGCGAAGTTATTATTTCATTCATTTGACATTGGAATAAAAGGTGATATTTCATTATGCAAAAAAAAAGTGGATGACCTGAACATATCGTCGAACACAATGCTCGTGTGAAAATACGTTTATTGAATGAATGTAAGGATCCTCCCAGGGTAATCAACAGGTACTCTACGACCACTCACTAGGTTCATTGGTTAAAGTCCTATAATTCTCCAACACTTCATCGTTATACTTCTATAAGATCCTTTTGTTCGATAATAAAATTTTAATGAAACAATGGATATATATTGAAATTGATTTATTCGTCATTCATACGAATTGAATGATACATGAATAATAATGAAAACAACAGTTCGATTAAATTCTATAGGATTAAATCGACGTTAGATCATTCGTTTTCTACGTTAAATCGAAAATTAACAATTATCTTGCTATTTTTTTTTCTTATCCTTTATTTTTTCATTTTTTTTTAATTATTTTCTAGTTAATTTTAAGTATCAGGTGTAGAATAAAGGAGACTATTAACGAAACTAGACATCCTTGTACACGAAAGAAAATAATGTTGGAGTCTATCCAACGAATGGTTGATATATTTATCTTGGCTGTTTCGTTCTTTCCTAAATTATCCCTCACACTCTCATTCACACTCTCTCTCTCTCTCTCTCTCTCTGTCTCTCTTTCTCTTTATTTCTCTCTCCTTCTTCCACGTTCATCAGTAACCCCTGGCCTAACGGGTCTTGCCGAATACGTACATACATTGTTCCAGGCATATACCATGCGACAATGACAAATAGAGAGGCTTTTACGGACAATAAATGAAGCTCGACGCCATCTCCACCTAGTCGACATTAATTTCGATGACAGTATACACTCAGTCGACTTTATATTTCTCTTGAATGTGGAGGAAATTTCGACTTGGTTAAAAAAAAAAAAATAAAAAAAAAAACAACAACGACGAAATTTTTGTGAGCACGTTAAACAAAATAAAAAATAATTTCTTTCTTTCTTTCTCTTTCTCTCTCTCTCTCTTTATTTTTCTGTTTTTTATTTTTTTTTCTCGTTTTTTTTTTTCCCTTTCTTTTTCATACAATACAAATTTCGAGATTATAATTCTTTCCATTTCGTTGGAAAAGTTAATAAAATTCGTAAAATGAGACACGCTATTGTAGTAAACAACACATGCTATTTTATTGCATGTGTGCTTTAGAAACGGATATTAAATATTTACTATATTTACTATCCGCATAGGAAAGTTTGTAACACGATTCTACTTTGCGGAAGTACACGTCGAAAATTGTTGGAAATCGTACAGATGTAATTCGCGATGCTACTGACCTCTCACATTTGACCTTTCTCCCATCTCTATCTCTTTTTTGAAAAATGAGAAATGACGGACAACCAGAAAAAAAGAAAAAAGAGAGAGAGAGAGAGAGAGAGAGAGAGAGAGAAATATTCTTACCCAAATGTAAGAAGATATTTTATGAAAACAGCAATTGCCTTTGTATGCTATTGCCGTTTAAAATTTCACGAAAAACGCGTATTGGATTGAATTCGTGATTAATGCAATATATTCATATGTTGGCCATGTATTTTATATGCATATATTGTAAATTCAAGTGAACCGACTGCGTACGAGGTAAATATTAAATAAACGACTTCGTATACTGCGGATCGATCTCAACGAAGTAAAAATTTGAGAAGAAAATACTTGCGTGATGTATCGGCCAGAAGAAAAAAAATTTGATACGCGTTTTCTTTCTTTCTTCATTTATTTTTCTTTTGCGCTGTTTAATTTCGATATTCGCATGACGATTATCTCTCTCTCTCTCTCTCTCTCTCTCTCTCTCTCTTTTTTTTTTAATTTTTTTGTTTTAACGAGGAATCATTCGAAATAAAAGATTATTAATATAAATAATAAATCATTTACAAACGTCCACCTTAATATTATATTTCGTGGAAAATTTTATTTGAAAATAATTAATCGTTTCACTTGTTTCAATGAGAAATTATTTCTAACGAAAGATTATTAATACGAATAATAAATAAATCGTTGTAAATGTGTAATATTATTATTATTATCATTATCGTCGTTATTATTATTATTATCATCATCATCATCGTTATTATTATTTTTATTACCCCGCGAAATTTTATTTGAAACAATTAATAGTCCCGTTTATTTCGAGAAAAGAATCTAATCGTCGTTCTGACAAAATTACAAATGCAAATATATATTTGATAAAAACTTTTTAGAGAAGTGTATACGAAGGAAATAAAATGTCAAACGATTGTTAAACGTCGATTGCTTAAAAGATATTTCGAGTTGTAGATCGTTACGATATATTCGCTTTGAAAAGCTCAGCCCTTTTTCCATATTTCCATTTTCTTCTTCTCCACTTTCTCATTTCTCTGGAATAGTCAAGGACGTTATTATCCTAACAATCGCATTTGCTCAATTATTGCGAACAGTAACTTGTGTGAATTCCCTTGAAATTTCAAGAGTTATGATCATTATCAAGATCCTTATACAACTTACAACGAACTTAGGAACGTTGGTTAAAAAGAAAAAGAATGAAAGACAGAGAGAGAGAGAGAGAGAAGAGAGAGAAGAGATGAGAATTAGAAGTCTCGTTAATGTCACGTCGCGTGTCGACGAAACTTTCTTATGGAAAATATTGGATAACTAGCAACTTGAGATCGATTTTACCAGAAGCTACAATGTTTTATTCAACTCTAAAATCTGCTAGGAAAATTTCATCGATAGAGTACATTCGATAGAGACAATTTTTATACTCGAAAAACGATAAGATAAATCAGCTGATCATTAATAAATCTTTTGGTTTTTAACAGAATCCTTTTGGTTTTATTCGTTTTAACTATTCGACAATTTATCAATGAAACTTTGATCGTTATAACGAAAACGACGTTATGGTGTCTGATTAAATTTATTATACGACAAACGATCTATTGATAGGCCGATGATAAATCATAAAAATTGTAATATAAAAAGGGATAAATAAAATGGAGAAAAAAAATTGATGGAAGGAGAAACTGAGAAAATGAAAAAAAAAAAAAAAAAAAAAAAAGGAGAAGTGCGGTCCACGAGCGGGATTAAAAAACTTGCATGCCACGCGATAAATCCTTTAACTCGGTTGAAACAAAGAAGAAAAAGAAAAAAAAAGAAAAAAAAAAGAAAAAAAAAAAAAATGATGCAGTCGCATCTCCGAAGTAGGTAGGATAGAAAATGAAATTTCACGACGAACTACGTGATTGTTAAAGGAAAAAAAAAAAAAAAGGGTGGAAAGAAGAAAAGACCAAAAAAGAAAAAAAAAAAAAAGAAAAAGAAAGATCTAATGAGATAAAAATCTTCGATATTTTATAAGAAACATAAAATCTGATTGGCGTGTATTGCATTTTTTTCAGTACTTTAAAGGAAGCTTGTTAACTTTGTTGATAAAAGGAAGCAAATGAGATTGGTAAGAGAAAACATAAAAGTTATATGTATACCACTACGGAATATCTAATAGTAACGTATATGTATTTGCATACGTATGTGTGACTTTGCTTCTGTATATGTATATATGTGCATCTACGCTATTTCTACGGGAGAAAATTAGGAAGAAAAACGCGAGCTTCATTTCTCGGTTTATTCAAGCGCTACCCATACATACGGTTAATGAACTCTGCTGCAAATTTCTCCAAAGATAAAAAAAGAAAAAGAAGAAAGAAAAAGAAAAAGAAACGAGCATATATGCATACGTAGATACGTGTGTGTGTATGTATGTAAATATATATATATATATATATATATATATATATATATATATGGATGTACATATACACGTATATGGACTATTTATTTTGGAAGTACTACAAGTCCATTTGTTGTTGTTTCGAGAAAATTAAAAATTAACATATTAATTAATTCAAAAATATAAATTAATTATGTCGAGTCTGACAATGTTTCTACTAATTTATCGATACGTAATTTGATTATATAAATTTCTTTTAGGCGAATTTAACTATAATAATGTATGTATTTACGGGCTGTAAATGGACTTACATCTATTCTCGATAATTAGTCGATTGTAAAGATCGTTTAATTTCAATTATGAGAAATTAAATTATCACTTGAAATATATTTTGTATCGATCCGATTTTGTTTATAAATAATAACGGGAGATAAAATAGGAATAGTATGTTTTATTTCGAACGTTAATTATATTTATATTCATTTTTATAATCAAATGCAATGCTAGTAATCTTTCTTATTGGGCAATTTTAAATCGAACGAAGCATTGACATTTTTTAAAATAACAAATATTAACTAGTTATAAATAAAAAGTTTACGCTGAATCAATCATGAATTATGCGATATCTCATTTAAAAAAAAAACAAAAAATAAATAAATAAAATAAAATAAAATAAAAAAGAAATGGGCTTGCACCACTTTCAAACTCGCACCACTTTCAATAATCAATACTACAAACCAAAGGAGATATTAAATATTAACTGGTAATAAATAAAAAGTTTACACTGAATCAATCACGAATTATGTGATCTTATTAAAAAAGAATATGGACTCATATCACTTTGAAAATAAACGGTCCATATTATCCGACGACCCTATCAAATGATATTGATGCGTTTGTAATTAATTTTGTTGTATGCATGTTACATTTAAAATTTGTTAATGTCTCTCGAAGAAACATTTAGACTAATTTAACCGCTAACATTCAATTAGTTTGATAAGCTTCCCAATCGTTAATCGTAGAATAACTCATAACGTGACATATGAGATCTGTCATTTCGATTCAAGCCCGAACGTAAATATGTTCGGTGAGAGATATGTATACGATAATCGTGAATATCAATTAAACGGACAGGTGGAAACGTTAGAACGATAAAGGATTTATCAGCATAAATTACAGAACAATCGGTCATTCGATTACGCTAACCTAAATGAATCCTTTCATGTAATTATACATTATGACCACGTGTTATAAATTTTCTCAAGTTACCACGCAATAAGTGTATATCTTCATTTTAATTAGGATATTAGCTCGATTTACTTCAAACGAAGTGGAGTCGAGTACCTCGTTAATTTCGAGATACTTCGTTTTCATGGTATATTCCTTTCTAAAAAAAGAAAAAAGAAAAAAAAAAAAAAGAAAAGTGGAAAGGGTGGGGAGAGAAAAGAGAGGAGGAGAGAGAGAGAAAAGAAAAATAAGATCTAGTTTAATTAAATGAAAGAGAGAAGAAGAAAGAAATAAAAATTAAAAAAAAAAAAAAAGAAAAAAGAAAAAGAAAAAATACAAAATAAAAGAAAATAAGAAAAGAGGAAAGAGTAGATAAATCGTGTCGGATATCTATTTAAAATTCCGAGCATCGATCAGATGTCATTCTTCTTAATAAGCCTAGCTAATAGTCAGAGCTTAACGATTCTAACTCCTCCCTTAGAAACTTGTCTTGATGGGACTTAAAGTGCCAAGGCAAGACGGTACTTGTACTCGCAATCAGTAGACGAACGTCCTTCTGTAATTACTTCCTCAGAGACGTGTGCTTTTAAAGCATTCAAACCAACGTTCTACAAATTCATTATCCCCTTGAAATACTGTACTCTATCGTATCTTATATTGTCTCTATACGTTATCGGCATTTGTCCGATCTGTTAGATCATCCAATTAATTCTGTTCAACAAATTCTAAAACCGTTTCGAATTCTATCATTCAGGGAAGGAGACAGAAAATTTTATTCATGAATATATATATTATATTTTATATTATATTATATATACAATATACATTTCATATATCATATATATATATAAATTATAATATATATAAGAATAATATGTAATATAAATTATATAATTAATATATAAATCAATATATATATATATATATAAAAATATATAAGTGAAAGGTGTAATAAGAATAAACAAAACTGTTATATAATATTCGTAAAGGGGTTAAAGAAACCAAACAAGAAGAGTAGAGTGTTCTTTTCGAGTATGATAATAAAACATGCACGTGTCTCACGGAATTCGTGATAAGGAGAGAAAATGTCGTGGTCCTCTTTACAAGCGGCCCGTACCTTATAACGAAAAAAAAGAAAAAAAAAATAGAAGAAGAAACAAGGAGCCAAGGTAAGATAAGGTAAGATAAGGTAAGACAAGGTAAGGTAAGGTAAGGTAAGGTAAGGTAAGGTAAAGCATAGCAAGACAAGGTACTAAAGGAATAAACAGTAAGTTGAAAGAGGATGCTGCTTGGAATTTCCCAAGCAATAAACAAGTTACATCGTAATCGTGCTTGGTAATATATACTTTCAAATCGTTTTCGCTGTCTTTCAGAAAGCATGCAAACGTGTCTCTTAAAGTCTTTCTACGATCTTCTTAAAGCTTTACTTTTATTTGATTTGATTTGATTTGATTTGATTTTATTTTCTTTTCTTTTTCGTTCTTTTTATCTATTTTTTATTTCTCTAGTTACCCGCGCACACGTACACACTATATATATATTTATATATTACACTCACACACACACACACACACACACACACATATATATATATATATATATATATATATGCAGGTTTATTATTTGTACTAACAGAGATATGAACATTTCGTTTTAGCAACTCTCTTGAGATGTATTTACGCACGAATTACATCGCTGTACTTTCCTTCGTTAAACCATCGGATTCTGAGGTTACGAGAGAGATAGAAATAGAGATAAAAAGAGAACGAGAGAGAGAGAGAGAGAGAGAGAGAGAGAGAGAGAGAGAGAGAAAGAGAGAGAGAGAGATTTCATTTGGTTTAGTTACGAGTTAGTGGAGAGGAAATGTTTTTCAAAGTGTTGTGAGTATCTCGCGATAAAGCTGTGTTTGTGGTAAAGGTGTCTTCTTGTGCGTTGGCCTTTCGGTTTGCTTAACCGCTAAACTTTGAGATTGAGAGAGAAAGAGAGAGAGAGAGAGAGAAATAGAAAGAAAAAGAAAGAGAGAAAGATACTTCCTTCCATTTGAATAGTCTCTTGAAAAGACACGATGTGGAAGCTGGATGTCTCTGAGCAAAAAAAGGTGTCTCTATGAGAGACGAATATTTTATATAAAAGTGTCAGACAAAATGAATTCAAACTACTTTGCCATTTACTTATTTCAAATATCTATGGAAGGAGAATATGAATAAAATTGTTAAGTTTAAAACAAAGAAGAAAAAAGAGAAGAAGAAAGAACAATACGAACACGTACACATATAACGAACGTAAAATAAATAGGCTTGTAAAAAGATTTATTCGAAAGTTATTAGTACGATCGAATTATGATCGAGTTTGATACGTATGTCGACGTAGAATTTTTAATTAATCGAATTCACCTAATAAAAAGAAAGAGAGAGAGAGAGAGAGAGAGAGAGAAGAGGAAAAGAAAAGAAATAACTGTAAAAGTTTAACGAAAGAGAAAGAGAGAGAGAGAGAGAGAGAGAGAGAAAAGAAGATAGAAAGAAAAGAAGGAAAAGAGGGTAGATGTAGAATATTAAAGTACACTCGAGTGTTTCATTAGACGTTACTCGCTTGGATAGCCATACATAGACTGCCATATCGCTTTTCCTTTGGCACACACCAACCATCCTACCTACTCGGATTATACTATATACGCTTTTATACCAAAGTTTAAAGCTCATTAACGTGCGAGAGCTTCATTATATCAACTTTAAGACGCGATGCGCTTATCCTAAAAATGTTAGGACCAAGTTTCTATAACGTGCATTAGTGATAATGCGAGGAGCCTCGCTCGACGTTATTATAAATAAAAATAGCTCATTAAACTTCCAAACGAGAATCGGATGATCGTCCATGAAAAGAGAGAGAGACAGAGAGAGAGAGAGAGAGAGAGTCTCGACTCTTAATCTTCGAATAATAGTTCAAAAAGAAAAAGAAAAAAAAAAAAGAAAAAAAGGAAAGTAAAAGCGAAGAAGAAGAAAAAAAAATGGATCAAGATGATAGCGATAATAAAAGTGTATTATACCTATAAGAAGATTAATCAAACAGTTTGGATAGAAAACATTAATCATTCTAAAGGACAACATCAATTACACGATATATATCTACCTAACTATAATATATCAAAGAGAGAAGAAAACAAGCGACACAAGTTAAACATTTAAAACACACATACATTTGTTTAACGAGGAAGAAGAAAAACATAGTATGGGGAAGTTCACGCTAAACTTCCTCCTTCGTTCGTCTCATTTTATCCAACGGCGTTAAAGTTAAGTTTCTAGAAAATTTATGAGCTAGACGTAGAACCTTGGATAATTTAACTCTTTTACTTTGTTAAAGTGTGGCCGAGAACGTTCTCAAAATTTTCTTACGATTACGTAACGTAAAAGAAATTTCTTTTCGTACGTGTATATACAGTACCCTTCTTCAGCTTCGTATATCTGATGAAAATTTTTCAATGCTAAATTAATGGATAATAGCGTCAGGGATATATATGTTTTTAGATTTGTCGAAGGGACTAGTCTCTTCTATCTTCGTTTAAGTCTTTAAGTGTAAAGGGAAAAAGACAAAAGGAAGTTAGAAAAGGAGTAAATAAATAAATAAATAAATAAATAAATAAATAAATAAATAAATAAATAAAAGAAACGAACGAACGAACGAGATTACTACTCTAAAAATTGCAAATTTTCTATTCTTTTATTTTATTTTATTTTATTTTTTTTATATTCTACTTTATTCCTTCCTTCTTCTTCCCCAATCTGTCGATCTTTTTTCCTTTACTTTCTTATTCTTTTCTACTTTTTTCTTCTTCCTTTTTTCTTTTTTATTTTCCTCAACCTCCATCGAAACCTCCTTTCAACAAGTTTTTTACCACGCGCCGCTGAACAAAGCGAGCAGGTCGAGCCGGCGCGAATGCTCATAAATTTGACTCCGGAATTCCATTACTCCGCAAGGCAAAATCGATATTTCACTCGCCTCCCGAGCCTTCCACCAGAAAGAAGAAAACCGAAAAGGATACTTCTTCTAGCAGTATGTATGTAGTAGCGACTCGTAAAGGAGGAAGACGAAAAGGTACTGAGAGAATCCTTTCTTTCTTTTCTTCGTGAATGGTTTTTGACTTTATTTGCAACGACTATGTCTTTTTGACTTTTCTACGGAGACTATCTATTTTTATAAACATACACACACACACACACACACACACATATATATATTTAAAAACATTAGATATTATATTATAATATATATGTAGATATATTAGATATTTTATATATATTAAATATTAGATATTAGTTATTATTTTTATATTATTTTATACGAGCCTTAGAATATAAAATCGATAAATTTTCTCACATTACTTATATCCTTATTAATCCCAAATTAAAAGAATCGATATCTATAATTATTCCAAAATTTATTAAATTTTTTTTTTACCCATGTCAAAACTTCATACAACACGATAAAGGATTTATTATATAATACAATTAAATGAAACGATTCAATTCAAATCTAGATAGAGATTTGAACTTTCGAGTTAGATCAAGTCGTTCTTCATTTCATTCATTCATTCATTCATTTCATTCATTCACTTCATTCATTTATAAAAAGAGGATCGATCAACGACGAAAAATGAAAATTTTCAAAAGTACCTTTTGAAAAATGACTTACGTTTCGTATTAATAGCGGCCACTTTAAAGTTATACCTTGTACGTGGCCGAGTTCGTAGAAAGTTTTGAAGGTAACACAGTGGTGCGCACGTGACGTCGAGCAAACCGCGTTGATGTCTAGATGGATTCGTTACGGTCGACCGCGAAACTAACTTCCTTCGTGAATTCGTTACCACGTGTTACCTATATCTATACGAAATACGTATTTACCTATGTATCGTAAAACTTTCTCAAAAAAAAAAAAAATAAATAAATAAATAAATAAATTAAATTAAAAAAGAAACATCTTCCATTAAATTGATTAGGAATCTACGCAGAAGAGTAGAATTTCATTTGCTAAAATAATGAACTCTACGAGTCAAATATCATGAACTGTTACGAATTAGAATGATCCTTTAAATGTTACCATTTAAAGGACACTAAATATCAAATGTGATCAATTAATACGAGTTAGAATGATCCTTTTACTGCTACCATTTAAAGGACATTAAATATCAAATAAGATCAACTAATACGAATTAGAATGATCCTTTAAATGCTACCATTTAAGGTATTCTAAATATCAAATAAGATCAACTAATAGGAGTTAGAGTGATCCTTTTAATAGCAGTATTAAAAGAATACGTTATCGTCTTACTAATTTCGAGTTTTTGTATCTTCCATATCATCGAATTATCCAAATCTATTACAAAGCACGATCGTTAGGAAGTAAAGAAGGGAAAGTGTGTAGGAAAAAAGAAAATAAGGAAGAAAGAAAGGAAGGAAGGAAGGAAGGAAGGAAGGAAGGAAATATGAAAGGAGGAAGCGATTTAATAGAATTACGAGTTCTCCTTTATTCGAATAATTTATCTCGAGAGTCTTGAAGGAATAGAAAGAAGGAAGAGAAAGAAGAGGAGTGAACTAACGTAAGAGGGTAGAATCTAGTAGTAGCAGTAGTAGCAGTAGCAGTAGTAGTAGTAGTAGTAGTAGTAGACTCCACTCGTTGCCAGTAGGAAGAGTCAATTTCGAAAGGCGATATTTTACGAGCGTTTTCTTTCTCCCTCCTATCTCTAAACGCACGTTTACTTCCTCTTGTTCTAAAAGTATTGTAAAAGAACAGGGAAAAACGGATTAATTGAAATTTCTATGCTTTTTACGAGCCGCAAGTTGGCGCCAACGTGCGATTACGTTCCATCCTCGAAATATCGTCTTAAGACGCCTTGTCTTGACTCTAAAAAAGAAAAAGAAAGAAAAAGAGCAAGAGAGAGAGAGAGAGAGAGAGAGAGAGAGAGAGAGAGAGAGAGAAATAGAGAAATAGAATAACGATGGTAAAACGAAGAGAAAGCGTTTAAGAAGAAAAGGATAAGAGAGAAAAGGGGGAGAGAGAGAGAGAGAGAGAGAGAGAGAGAGAGGACTATGAGTCAGCGATGCGGAACGAACCTCGATTCGGAGCTTTAATCACCAAATTCCGGAGGAGGAAACGGAAGAGACGTTTTCTCGTGCCAACGCGTCGCCATCTTTGTCGTAGTCCTCTTCCTCTTCCTCCTCCTTCTCATTCTTGTCCTCCTCATCCTTCTTTCATCTCCTTCTCTCTACTCTTTATCCTCGTGAGAATAAAAAACATGGCGTCAGGCTGACCCTTCGAAGAAAACGTTTCTTCGTTCGTTGCATTTCCGGAAAGTGACAGATCGGAGGTTACGATTTCGAACGAACGAACGAAGGAAGGAACGAACGAAGGAACGATCGAGCCAATTCCTCTGTTCGATTTAAAAAAAGGAAAGAAAAGAGAGAGAGAGAGAGAGAGAGAGGAATAAAAGAGAAAGAAAGAGAAGAAGGAATAGAGAGAGAGAGAGAGATACTGTAAATCAATCGAACGACTAACGAGCATGGCCCAGTTTCGTGGTTGGCTTTGACTCTAGAAGAGAGAGAAGGATAGTTAGATGGATTGATAGATAGAGATAGAGATAAAGATAGAGATAGAAAGAAAGAGAGAGAGAGAGAGGAGTTTTTTATTTTCCGTGTCCTCAGGTGCGAATACTTTTTTCGGTGAATCTATATGGCCCTCTAGGGAACTTTTTCTTCTCTATCTATCTATCTATCTATCTATCTATCTATCTATCTATGTATATACGTACAACTATATATTTGTATGTAGGTGTATATATATGTGTGTGTGTGTGTAGGGATGTATGTAATAATATGCATGTAACATGTAGGAAAGCAAGTAAGATAGAAAGTTTCTCTTCCGGAATACTTTCACAAGCCCATCCAACCACGAGTACTTAGCCTACGAGCAACCTGGGTTTCCTTAAAGGACGCGTTTTATTCCCTGAAACGCTCCTGAGCACACCCAAGAAAACTTTATTTCTTCAGACAAATATGTATATACGACCCGGACCGATTTATGGAAATGCTTTTCCTTCGTAGTTCTCGCTTCGTTTTCGACGAAGAGGAATATGTATGTATATATGTATGTATATATGTATGTATGTATGTATGTATGTATGTATGTATGTATGTATGTATATAAATATTTCGGATTAGGGAATCTCGAACGAAATCGTCGCCATTCTACACTAGTTTCTTTCTTCGACTTTTTATTTTTCTTTTTTTCTCTTTATTTTATTTTATTTTATTTTATTTTTTGCTTTTCTTTCTTTTTTTTTCTATTCTTAACATACCCTTCTTGTCATCCTTCTTTTCAAAGTAAAATTTGGATCGTATATTTGGAAATTGGTGAATGTCCATTTTTCGTCCTTTCGAGAAAATGAAAAATTAGCATATTAGTCCATTCAAAAATGTAAATTCATTTTTAGTAAATGTTTCTACTGATTTATTCAATATGTAATTTGGTTATATAAATTTCTTTCAGGCGAATTTGACTATATTAATGTATATATTTATAGACTGTAAATGAACTTACATCTATTCTCGATAATTAGTCGATTGTAAAAAATATCTTTTAATTTCAATTATGAGAAGCGTAATATCGCTTGAAATATATTTCGTATCCATTCGATTTTGTTTATAATTAATAACAGGTGATAAAATAGGAGTAGTATTTTTTATCTCGAACGTTAATTATATTTATATTCATTTTTATAATCAATTGCTACGTAATCTTTCTTATTGGGCAATATCAAATCGAACGAAGCATTGACATTTTTTAATATATCAAATATTAACTAGTTATAAATAAAAAGTTTACGCTGAATCAATCATGAATCATGTGATATCTCATTTAAAAAAAAAAAAAAAAAAAAAAAAAAAAAAAAAAAAAAAAAAAAAAAAAAAAAAAAAAAAAGGACTTGTAATCCTTTCAAAATAAACGGTCCATTCCTCGACGTTACTTTTTTTTTCTTTTTCCTTCTTTTTTTTTTTTTCTCAAATATCTCTCAATAATCTTTATCGACGATCAAGGGATTATTATCCATTATATTATACTTGAATGATAAGTTACTCCTATATTACAACATGATTAATACAAATTGCAATTCATGGAAGAGTGAAAAAAAAAAGAAGAGAAAAAAAAAGAAGATCAAAGAAGATATTAATTAAGAAATGAAAAGGATTAATGATCGTTCGTAGTTTTTCCTTTGAAATGCTTATAGTTGAAAGAAATTTCATAGAAGATGAATGTATTTGTGAATTTTTTCTTTTCTTTTTTTTTCGAAGATGAAAGAATCTTGCGAAGAAACATTGTGGAGAAATTAAGGGAAAGAGAAAGGAAGGTAGTGCATTAGCATTCAAAAAAGAAAAAAAACAAAGAATAAAGAAAAATAGAGATGAGAGAGACAGAGAGAGAGAGAGAGAGAGAGAGAGAGAGAGAAGGAAACGAAAAAAAAAAAAAATAAATAAACGAGCTTCGCACCTTTCGAATTACTCGTTGACGAGGCATTATGCTTAACACAGCGCTAATGGTAATTAGTATAATTTTCCGTAAATGAGAAAAAATTCAGCTATTTCCTTGTTAAAGAGTTCAAGAGTTTCGCACGTGAGTTCCCTTTACATCCACATTTTCGTTGAAAAGCTTTAACTTGCTAAAGAAAGAATCAAAAAATCTCTCTGATTTGATATATCATTCGTTAGCAGTATACACTCCTTTTTCATTCTTTCTTTTTTTCTCTCTCTTTTTGTTTTCTTTTTTTTTTTTTTTTCAGACTACTTTCCTTATAAAAATGAACATAATTAAAAATAAGGAAATAAAGGTTAAGCAAAGTCGTGAAAAGCAAGAAAAGATATAAACGATGTCGAAATAAAAAAAAAGAAAAGAAAGAATGGATAATAAAAAGAGAAACTGAGTCGATAGAGATTTTTTAAATAATACGATGAGAAATAAAACGACGGATTAAAAGAGAGAAAGAAAGACGCTTCTTTGCTATTACTACATATGATTAGAATGTAACGAATAATAATAATTAAGAAAAAAAAAAAAAAAAATAAAAAATAAAAAAAATGAAAAAGGGAAGATATAAAAAAGTGATAATAAGATGATTAGATATATCTATCACTTCTACTTCCTCTTATCATATTTCTCGTAACATAGATTATCATAAACTTTGCGTCTAATCACGATATTTACGAGATTGCAAACTGGAGTGTTATAATCAAGTAGAAAAGTTTTCTAATAGTTAAAAGACTTTAAAGATATAGCGAGTATCGTTTCGTTTAAACTTACCATGGCTATAAAAGCAACGTTCCAATGTCATAATTTTATAAGAGCTTTCGCGTATTAGGAAGAAGTGTTAAAATTCTTCGATTATTTAAAGTAATTTCTTCATAAGAGAGAAAATTGGACGATGAGTGTTCTCGATTTAACGAGAGCTTCATGTAGATACATACATACATACATATATATATATATATATATATATATATATATATATATATATATTCATAGACACTACTACCACGTAGTATCGTTAAATATTCGAACATTGTTCAGAGTTTTCTCTTGGAAAGTTTCTACAGTGATTTAAACGTCTTATATGGATCGATGTCTTCTCAACTTGTTTCGAGATTGAAGGATTTTCGAGATATTATATAGCCTTGAAGACTTTAATTCTTAAGGTGTTTCTAAATGATCTATTAGGATCGATAAGGAAGGAAAAGGAGTTAAAGGAACTGTGAATTGAAGGTTAAATTTGAAGTCTCTGAAAGATGAGACAGACAGAGATAGAGATAAAGATAGAGATACATAGAGAGAGAGAGAGAGAGAGAGAGAGAGAGAGAGAGAGAGAGAGAGAGAGAGAGAGAGAGAGAGAGAGAAAAAAGGAAATACAGTAAAGTGGAAGAAGTTCCTTGGACGAGGTTCGTCGACTCTCGAATCACGTCCGGAATCGCAGCGATCTTCTAGAGGAAAACGTGTCTTCGTTGAGCCGAGCTTCGTGGTAACACGCGGAACGAGAGAAATGAAGAGAAGGAAACAGAGAGAGAAAGAGAGAAAGAGAGAGAGAGAGAGAGAGAGAGAGAGATAGCAATCTCGCACACAGAACTCTGTATTTCTTGGTTGGACGCCTTTCGTTCCGAGCTTCTTCGTTTCTACTCTCTTCTCTTCCTCTTCTTGTTCTTGTTCTTGTTCTTCTTCTTCATCTTCTTCGTCTTCTTGATCTTCTTGATCTTTCCTCAGAAAAGCAACGTTAACGTAACTCCTTCGAATTTAGAAATCGACCATGTCTCATACATACGAATCGTTTATTTTGGAAATATTGCAAATCCATTTTTGGTTGTTTCGTGAAAATGATTGGTTAAAGAATATACATTAATTGTGTCGAGTCTGAGAACGTTTCAACTAATTTATCGATATCGTAATTTGTTTATATAAATTTCTTTTAAGCGAATTTAATTATATCGTACGTGTATATATACGTGTTTACGGGCTTGTAAATAGAGTTACATCTGTTTTCGTAATTAGTCGATTGTAAAAATCGTTCAATTTTAATTAAGAGAAATTAAATATCACTTGAAATTTATTTTGTATCGATCCGATTTTGTTTATAAATGATAATAGGAATTCAAATAGGAGTAGTATGTTTTATTGTTAAACTTAACAATGATTCCGTCATCTGTGTTTTTGAAAATTAAGCTTGCATTATTTTCGTAATCAATCGCTATGCAATTTATTTTATTGGCCAATTTGAAATCGAATAAAGCATCGACATTTTTTAAGATATTAAATATCAACTGAATTACATATAAAAAGTTTACTCTAAGTTAATCACGAATTATGTGATATCTCGTCTCTAAAAAAAAAAATGTATTTACATCACTTTGAAAATAAACGATTCAATTATATATAATTTTAGAAAAGGACGATGTCTTTTTGCTATCGTCTTTAAAACTATTGATATCAAATATTCATATACTATGTATAATGTAATATTTAATATTATATATAACATATAACAAAATATATAATCCTATATAAAATATAAAACATAATATACACTATATCTCTTTCTCCTTATTTATCCATTCATTTACATACTTATTGATTAACGATCAAGAAAATTTATATACAACCATCTCTTTTCATACTACGACATTAACATCATTAACAAATCAAATTACAATAAAGAATAAGAGATCCGTATAAAACATTCCTCCAAAAAAAAAAAAAAATAAATAAATAAATAAATAAATAAAAAATCAATAAATAAATGCATTCAAAAGAATGATGAAAACAAGATAGAAGTATACGTAGGATTAGAAAATTGATTTTTTTCACGATACGTGAGCCATATTTTACCAGGGATATTTCGGGCCAAAAAAAAAAAGAAAAAGAAAAAGAAAAGAAAAGAAAAGAAAGAAAACAGAAGAAAGAAAAAAAAGATAATCAAAAACAGACAGAAAGAGAAAGAGAGTAAGAGTAAGAGTAAGAGTAAGAGTAAGAGTAAGAGTAAGAGTAAAAGAAAGATAGAAAAAGATAGAAAGAGTGAGATGCAAAAGTAGAAAGAGGACGAATAGAGAAATAGCCACGCCTTTCCTCGCCCTCGTAATTTACCGCTTCTCCACCCTCAACAGAATCCGACACACATATTTTAGAATAGTCGCTTTTTCGTAAGCGTCCAGTGCATCTCCGAAACACAAGAGAGTTCTTTAATCAACGACCATAGTAGCATATTTTATCAGTACGCAGTATTCAAGAAGAAGAGCTGCGCAGTTAACTGTAGTCTCGTTTAGACGTTATCTTTCTCGTAGCAAGAGTTTAAACAAGATTATATTCGCTATATGCTATATGCCAAAGGTTCGTCTAGTCTCATTCATGTAAATGCCTCTCTCAAAGTCTTCTCGTTGAAAATAAAATCGTTGAACGTCTCGTCTTTATCCATTTTTCTTTTTTTTTTTTCTTCTTCTTATACTCGTTCTTGTTTCTTTTTTCTTTTTTGTACTTTTCAACTTATCATTCTTCTTCGTTGAATTCATTAGACGATTCTTATCTTTATGATCAACTCTTTCGGATGAAACTTTTCTGATGTATTTTCGAGTTACTTGATAAAGATTCAACAAAGAAGATTCTCTGTTATATGTTATAGATGTGGATCGTTTATTTTGAAAGTCGTGTAAGTTTGCTTTTTTTCTTTTTTTAATTATTTTTTTTTCAAATGAGATATCACATGACTCGGGAGTAATTTAGCGTGAAGTTTTTATTTATAAATAATTGGTAATATTCAATAGTAAGTTAGTTAATTTAAGAAAGTAACTCAGTAACCGAGTAATGTATAACATCTTTAAAAAATGTCGATGTTTCGTTCGATTTAAAATTGGTCATAAAAATGCATAGGGATTGATCACGAAAATAATGCAAGCCTAATTTTCAGAAACACAAGTGACGGAATCATTGTTAAGTTTAACAATATATAAATATAATTAACGTTCGAAATAAAACATACTATTCCTATTTTATCTCCCGTTATTATTTATAAACAAAATCGGATCGATACAAAATATATTTCAAATGGTATCTAATTTCTCATAATTGAAATTAAATAATTTTTACAATCGACTAATTACGAAAATAAATGTAAGTCCATTTACAGTCCGTAAACGCGTATATTATCATAGTTAAATTCACCTAAAAGAAATTTATATAACCAAATTATATACGAATAAATCAGTAGAAACGATTTGCGAGACTCGACATAATTAATTTACATTTTGTAATCGACTGATATGCTAACCTTTAATTTTCTCGAAACAACAAAAAATGGATTTGCCTTACTTTCAAAATAAATGATCCATAAATACATACATACATACATACATACATACATACATATATATATTTGTATGTGAAGAGGAAAGAGAATGAAAAATATAATGGTTCAATGAAAATTCATAAGTTAAATCGAAATCTCAGTCACTTGCTATAATTATCAATCTAACACTTATGCGATGAGTCTCGTGCGACTTGAAATGAAGAGAGTTAGGGAGATAGAGAGAGAGAGAGAGAGAGAGAGAGAAAGAGATGAAGAGGAGGAAGAAGACGTAACTCGAATGCACCTACACGTTCACAACGAGCTCGTGTAATCTCATTAAAGCAAACACCCCATGTCTCTCGTTCACGCGAGAAGTTCGCACCACTAATGCGAAGCAACAGCCAATTTGGGCCAGTAACGTCATTCGGGAATTCACAGGCGAAGTATCATGTAATATCGCTGACAATGGCGGTCTATCGAAGATGCAACTGCTTAATTATTCCTACTGGGAATTATCTATATCTATCTATAACCCTTTAGGTTTATGCCTCGTCACGAACTTTCAAAATTACCATACCAAATCGTTCATAAAATTTGAATAATCTAATGTGATTGATTGATTAAATTTATTTAACCTTCTTTACAACTTCTATATTTTAATAATATATATATATATATATATATATATTTTATTAAAATATAGAGATTGTAAAGAAGATTAAATAATATACATATATACGTATATAAACATGAAACTCTTTAACATTTAGATTTAAACTGATAATTAATTTTCTATGACTTTAAAGATTACATGGCGTTATATAAAGGATTATGAAACGGAATTGATATTCGAAAAAAAAAAGAAAAGAAAAGAAAAGAATGAAAAGAAAAGAAGAAAGAAAGGTCTAAGATGATATAACGCCAATTTTAAAGAGATTAATCTCCTAACGATTACACTTTTTTTTTTTCTCGAGATATCCTCGGGGCACTTCCCCAACACGTTTATTAAACTTTCGATCTCCTAGCACGTAATCCCGTTGAAAATGTAATTTTGTCTAAAGTTTCAATTGAATCCCGTTGATGTTAATAACGTTTGTATAATGATAGATTGAAATTGATGTTTTTCTTCCGTTCTTCTTCTCATGCTTCTTTCTTTCAACGAGAGTTACACGTACATAAAAACCAGAAATAGAAATTCGAATTACAAAACAAAATAAAAAAAAAAAAAAAAGAAAAAATATATCTATGTACGAAGAGAAAAGGAACGAATTAACCGACACGATTTTTTCGAAGATTAATTTGACATTACAGTGAATACTTGAGAGACTATGAAAGAGTCCCCCCATTGAAACTGATAGGGAGTTGTTGAAAAAGAAAAAGTAAAAAAAAAAATAGTAACGACGGGTAACGATGACGTGTACGAGACGAGAAACGAAACGGAGAAACTCGTAACGCAGTTGAACAAAAGGAAAGCTGAAAATATCTTGAACGAAGGCCCTCTCCTCTTTTCTACCTTTTAACTAGGAAGTCAGGACGTTAATGCGCGTAATTCGTCCGTGTCGTGAACCTTGCGTAGTCGAAACCACTTTAATGTCCTCGTTAAAGTCCCTGCTGCTGGTACTTTGCCTGCTTCGGGGCCAGAACCTAGCCCTTTATGAATTACATTCTCGTTATTACGCGAAATTAAAAACTGTGGGAACACTTACCCTTCTGTTAAAAAAAAAAAAAAAAAAGAAAAAAAAAGGGAGGGAGGGAGAGAGAGAGAGAGAAAAGTGAAAGAAAAGAAGGTTTCGTTTGCTGGCAATTGAAAAAAAAAAAAGAAAAGAAAAGAAAAAGATTGAGAGAAAAAGAAGTGAAAGAGAAATGTAGACTGATCGAACGATCTGCCGAAAATTAAATTTCTTTTCTTTTTTCTTTTCTTTCTTTTTGTTTGTTTGTTTGTTTGTTGTTAATTTTTTTTTTTTTTTAATTTGCTTCAATCGAAAGCAATGTCTTATTCGTTATTCGTTATTATTATCATTATTATTATTATTATTATTATTATTATTATTATTATTATTATTATTATTATTATTATTATAATTATTTTTGACAGTACATAATTATATACTGAATTGAAAATAAAAAAGATTTTCTTTTTTTTTTCTTTTTTTTTTTTTTTAATTTGCTTCAATCGAAAGCAATGTCTTATTCGTCATTATCATTATTATAATTATCACTATTATTTGCGATAATACATAATTATGTATCAAATTGAAAATCGAAGATCAAGTAATAAAAAATATCCAATTGGCTCTTGAATTTTTTCTTAAGGAGCATCGTTACGTTTGAAAATGATCACAATAACGAAATAGAGAAAACGAGACATTACGTATGTACATACATACATATATACATAGATACATACATACATATATGTATGTATCTATGCATGTATGTATTTGGTGTTACAGAGAATCTTATAAAGAAAAGAGAATAAAGGGAGAACTGCCCTTTCGTTCTCGTTTGATCGTTTACCATTTCCAATGAGACAGCAAATATATATCATGGATATAACCACAGCTCATGTTTTATTTCGAGGATGTTAACGCGTTACAACATTTTCGACGTTACAAAAAGGGGTTCACTTCCGTTAGTAATTTCTATGATCGGCATAAAAACAAGAAACAAAAAAAAAAAAGAAAAGAAAAGAAAAGAAAAGAAAAGAAAAGAAAAGAAAAGAAAAAGAAAAAAGAAATTTATTTCGAAGAAGGAAATATAGATCAAATTTGTTATCTCTTTCTCTCTCTTCTTTTTACTTTTTATTTCGACTCGAGATATATATATATATAAAAAAAAAAAAAAATGAAAAAAGGAAAAAGAGAAAAAAAAAATGAAAAAAGGAAAAAGAGAAAAAAAAATTGAAAAACCGATGATATAAAAAGAAAGAAAGTATATATATATATATATATATATATATATATATATATAATAGAAAATGAATTTGATTTATATCTCTCGTGATATCCATCCACTCTATTTTTCGAAAGATATACGGATAATCCGATTTATATAAAAGAAAGAACGTACCTATGTTCGAACCTTCGTGAACATGAATTTACCTGACGGTATCTGTAGGTATAACGTTGCTCGAACACGGGTTAATTACATTTCTACGGTCCTCGAACGCAGACCACACATTTCTGCACGTACAACGCATGAGTACGCATTTGAAGCAAGGAACTCTAGGAATTAACTCTTCGAACTAATTCTCGTTCCAAGGGCTATTTCCTCTTTGTCTTCTTCTTCGTTTTCTTCGTCTCCTTGTTTCTTCGATTTATTTGGAAACGTCCCGTGATAATTTATCCTTATATATATATATATATATATATATATATATATATATATATATATATATATATAGGTATTAATTTAAGCAATCTCGATCATTTCTTCGAACCTTTCGTATTAATCTTTTCGACAACGATCATCTATTACTCTAACTGTATGTTAAATTTATTATTTTAATATCAACTATTTCTTTTTTTTTTTTTCTTATTCGTTGTTATTTAATTCGATTTATTTCAGACTAATTCGATTTACAAATTTTCGAATTCTGTTGTTCGTTGTCGTAGTTGAGATAATAATGGATTTAAAAAAAGAAAAAGGAAAAAAGAAAAAAAAAAAAAGGAACTGCGATCATTCGTTACTCTGTGTTAAATCTATTACTTTAATGTCATCTATTTTTTCTTTTTTTTTTTCTTATTCGTTCTTATTTAATTCGATTTATTTCAGACTAATTCGATTTACAAATTTTCGAATTCTGTTGTTCGCTGTCGTATCGAAGTAATAACGAATTGAAAAAAGAAAAAAGAGAATTAAACAAAGAAAAAAAAAAGTACTGAAGTAATAATGAATTTTGAAAGAGAAAAAGAAAGAAAAAAAGAAAAGAAAATAAAATAAAGAGAGGAAAAAAAAAGGAAGTCGGACGAGAGATTCAAAAGCAAAAGACGAGATCGTAAAAAGTAGGTTGGTAATCAGATTGCTTGATATTACATTTGAAAAAGAGAAAGATACATGATACATATACGCGTTGTGTGTACGTGTGTGTGCGTGTGTTGTGTATGTATGTGTGTCAGAGGTCGAGAGGAATCTAAACTAATCCAACTAATCTAACTAAAGTCAATTTAATTAACCTCGTTGCGGTAAATCATGATACTAAAAGAGGCTGCTGGCCACATCATGATTGTAAATAAATAAATAAATAAATAAAGAAAGAAAGAAAGAAAGAAAAAAAGAAAGAAAAAATAAAAGAAAAAAGAAGAGGATATGATGAATGAATACTCGTCTAAGAGTGAGTGATCGACTCATTGATGGTCAAGCGGTTAATTAGAGAAAGGATAAAGACTTAAAAAAAAAAGAGAGAGAGACAGAGAGAAAAAATAATCCACGGAATTCGGAATTCGAGTTTTACTGTAGTTCAACGTTGAAACTCTGAATTGAGGTAGCCACCATTCATCGAGAACGTTTGGTCAAAGCTGATCGGTGAAAAGGGACTTCAAAGCTTCCAACTAACATGTTTACGAAACTACCAGACGAGTGTGAAACAACACTCCTTTAGACAAACCCATGACAAGTTTGGACAAGTCGAAATTCGATTTTATCCAATTTCCTGTTCGATAGGAAAACAAGGATTTATTCAAACAGAAGAATTCTATTTAATTTGAATGAATCAATTCAAACTAAACATGTTAATGCTTTCAAATGAAATAATTAAAGACGACGGTGCTAAAGAAAAGAAAAGAAAAGAAAAAAAAAGAAAAGAAAAGAAAGAAAGAAACAAGAAATAACGAAAGGAATATTTTAAAGTAATTTTTTATTACCTCCATCGTAGACGTGCAATTCTTCTTTGATATTTTAATAAAATCCTCGTAAAAGTTTTAACATTGACACGTGGAAACGAAATTGCGATACGTCTTACTTAAGTTATTTGTTTGGAATAAGAAAATACTAAGTTTTATCGGGGTAAGTTAATACAAGACATAATGCAAATACGATCACTAATTATTCATATTTTATATAGATGCACGTATATATATATATGTATATATATGATTAAAAATTGAAATATTTGTTATCAAAAATTCTTTGTATTTCTTTTTCTTTCGTTTCTTTCTTTCTTCTTTTTCTAAAAAAAAAAAAAAAAAAAAAAAAAAAAGAAAGAAAACTGAAATAATTAAACGTTGGAAAGTATAATAAGAAAGAAAGATCAACAAATATAATTCTATTCAACGAACGATGAGAAAATAAACCAATATATTCACGTGTGCGATGAAAATGAGTTTGTGCAACCATGTATGTGTGTGTGTGTGTGTGTGTGTTTGTCTGTCTACTGTCTGTCTGTATGTGTGTGTGTGTATTTGTAAGTCGAAAGAAAGGGATGAGCTGCAGCAATGTCAGCTATGATTGTACCAACAATAACAAAAGC
>NC_057707.1:1484543-1529543 GCF_014466175.1 Vespula pensylvanica | reverse complement strand
CGAACGAGCGTTATAAATTCAACGGCAATTTATACAAATTACGAATAGCCATTAACGCGATCCGGCTCGCACGTACAACTCGTTTTATAAATTAACACGTTCGTTCGTAGAGAGACACATGGATGCACGTTTGTACGCTTGCTTTATCAAATACGTATCGCGTCACGTCGATTGTCCTGTTTGAATCGAATAATATTGTTTTTTTTTCTTTTTCCTTTTTTTTTTTTTTAGTTCTTTTGTTTCGTGTTATTTTTTGTTTTTCTTTTTTATTTTTATTTATTTATTTATTTATTTTTTTCTTTTTTTTTTTTTTTAACGAACCCGTCGAAACTATGTTTGTATAACGAATAATAAAACAATTAAACAATGCGGGAAGTTTCTACCAGCACTTTCATCTTTGTTAACTTTAGGAACTATTTTTTTTTCTGCGTGTTCCTTTTTTCCATTCAATTTTTTCTCTCTCTCTCTCTCTCTCTCTCTCTCTCTATATATATATATATATATATATATATATATATATATTTAACGGGTAAACAAACTTCTTTACTTAGGATAAAAATGATTCACAAGCTTACGGTATTAAAAACAAAACAAAAAAAAATATTATACAATATTAATATTTATAATCAATTATTTGTATTTGATATTAATCAAATACAATGATCGAATGTTCTTTTATCGTTGGATGTTTTAAGAACTCTGCATTTTTTCATCGCTTGGCAAAACTCGAATGAAAGGAATCATGAAGATTTAGAGTGAAAAATCGAATTATAAAACGGATGAGTCATCCCTTTCATAAGCAGAAACACGTAAAACAAATTAATGTTTTACCTTGCGAGTGAAAAACGTAGAATAAAAAAATAAAAAGTATCAAAAAAAAAAAATAAATAAATAAATAGAAAGTTATCTGTACTTTTTCAATATTCATTTCATTTCATCAAAATCCCCAAAATCAATTGTAAGGTTTATTAAAAAGATGTTATATTAGAAATGTTAATTGTTATCAAAAATTAACTCAGAAAAAATTCTTTTTTTCTTGCTCCTTTTCAAACTATCGCAAATGACACTATAAACTATTCTATAATATAATTTCTATCCCAACGAAAAAAGAAGAAAATCGGATTATAAAGAAATAGTTAGAATTTAGAAATGACTAATCAAATTGAATTATAAACGATCGATCTTGGTTCGAACTCTTTCTTCGGCCCAAATGGAAAAATAAGAAAAATTGTTCTTCGACGTTTATCTATAACACTTTGGTCCATGCGCATGACTAAAATGCGAATAAAACTAGGAGAGTGTGAAAATCGATTTTTCAGGACTCGTGAGAATGAAAACTTCCGGCTTTTAAAGAGGCTCATTATTTTTCTGACGAAAATGTAACCGTAGTTCACCTATCTCTTTCTCTTTCTTTTCAACCTTTCTCTCTCTCTCTCTCTCTCTCTCTCTCTGTCTCTCTCCTTCATCTCTCTCTTGTAGTCAATTTTAACAAGAGAGAGAGAGAGAGAGAGAGAGAGAGAGAGAGAGAGAGAGAGAGAGAGAGAGAGAGAGATGAAAGAGAGAATGCTTGAGATTGATAAATTATCAGCTTGAAAAATGTAAAACCGATCCGAACGTGGCACAGATTTTATTTTGCAAAAAGTTAAGTATGCAGACACATACGTCAGCTCTTCAACCCCTCTCTCTCTCTCTCTCTCTCTCTCTCTGTCTGTCTCTCTTTCCCTCGTCCTTCTTATTAGAATCTAAATATACAGATATATACGTAGGTAGAATCTATTAAGTGATTATCGGGTTTATATAATAAATCGTTACAAGTATTACAAGTATTTTTCATTTTGATATAAATTCTTATGTGTATTCTGTTTTAATCTTACGTCCATGTATTATTATTATTATTATTAAAAAAAAGATATATACACACTTTGTTTATATATATATATAGTATATATTATATAAAAAATAAATAAGAAATATATATTTTATATATATATATATATATATATATATATATATATATGTACACTTTGTATTGTAAAAATATATATATATATACAAAGAAAGAAAAAGAAACAAAGAAGAAAAAAGAAAACTAATACATAGAACAGTCGTTCGTTCAGCCATTCCTCATTTCTATCGTTTTGGTACAAGGAAAAGGGGAGGCTCGATGTGGGTGAACGTCGAATTTGTTGAGCGAAGCGCGCCTGTCACGGGCCATTTCTCCGTGAAAATTGGAAAATCTTGCTTCGCTTTTTTATGTCTCTACGATCGATTAATCGAGAACGTGGTTATCCGGAGCGAACAAACGAACAAATCGCGTTCACGATTTTTCCCCTATACTCGTCTACCCGTTGTATTTGTATCCGTATATAATACGTGTATACGTGTGTATCAATGCACGTGTGTTCGTGCCTTTTTTTTCAGTTCCAATCCTACAAACAATATTTCATTGTTTTCTTATTATTTTCGTTATTTAATTAAACAAATATTGGACACGTTGATTAAGCTTTTTTTGTTTCCTTCTTCTTTTTATTTTTGTTTTCCTTTTTTTTTTTTTTTTTGATCTCGATAAAAAGGAAAGAAAGAAAAAAAAAAGAAGAAGAGGAAGAAAGTATTAGGAGAGAAAAGATTAAGAAGGAAATTACGAAGTCTTTTACAAGTTCGTTAAACTTCTACGATTTTTCTTTCTTTTTTTTTTTTTTTCAATTTAATTTTTCTCTCTTTCTTTTTTTCCTTTTCTTTTCTGTTTTTTTTTCCTTTTTTTTTTTTTTCTTCACTCATTCGTTCTCCCTCACTCGTCACGGTCCTCCATACTGGAGGATCCCATTTTTTATCATCAGACATTGAACTATGCCTAAAATGATACCGCCTTGTCGACTTACTCTTCTCATGTGTCATTATTTCACTTCGCTCATCGCTTATTCAGCAGAAACTAACTTATAGGAGGGTTGGAATGCTCGGTCAAGTAAGAAAAAAAAAACATCCTAGAGACGGTCGTTTTATCATCGAGCCAGCACCCTCCAAATCGATATCGAAGGGAGACAAGATTTCGCGCGGTATTCGAATCGTCAAATATTTTATCGAATTATATTGAGTTATATCACCTTTCATAAAGTATAAAGGATATCATTATTGATATTGCCTCTTTTTAATAAATTAATTTTCACGCGAGACTCGACAATTTTTTTCATTCTTTCTTTCAAACAAACCATGTAACTTTTGGAATAAAATAAAAGAATATATTCTCCCAATTCTTAAGTATCATAACGAAAACTACGCGATTTTTCGAAATCTTTTCTCGTTGGAATTATATAATTCTACTTTTTTCTTCTTTTTTTAAATAAACAATCTAATCTTTACAATAACAAAAAATATATTTTTTCTCAATTCTTAAATATTATAACAAAAAGCAACGCAATTTGTAAAAATCTTCTCGTTGGAATGACACGACTCTATTATTCTTTCTAACAAATTAATCGAAATACCGTTCCTTTTTCTTTTCTTTTTTTTTTTTTTTTTCAAACAAACGTACAATGTAATTTTCATAATAATAAAAAAAAAAAAAAAAAAGAAAAATATCCCGATTATTAAGTGTTCCAACAAAAGCACCGCGATTTTCCAAAATCTTTTCTCGTTAGAATGATATAATTCTACTTTTTAATTATTCACCGTCTATGTTTCACCGATGAAAACTTTCCCAACTAGACTATCCTTTTTTTTTTCCCCCTATCCATCTACCCTTTCAATCTTTTTCTTTTTTCTTCTTGTTATAAATAAAAACTGGTAAAAGAATTCTTTTGCAGAGGTATAGGAGCCCCAACCGCAAAACTTTCCATAACGAAGAATTCGCAATTGCTGTGGAGGAAAGTTTAAACGTTACGAGTTTGAAAGCGTTAGCCATAGTTAAAAAGTCGGTGTCTTCGTCGTCATCGTCGTCTTCGTCGTCTTCTTCGTCTTCGTCGTTTTCGTCGTTTTCGTCGTTGTCGTCGTTAGTACGATGCAAGTCACGGACTTTCAAGTAGTAACGATGAAAGCTCCTGGCTAGACGCATACGAAGCACTTACGATGTACTACTTAGGTGCCATCAGGTCTACAGGTACCTTTATACATATCTCAAAAGCTTTCACACGTGTTCTCATGCTTACTGACCAATCATCGACCTTTTGATCTTTTAAGACGCATCAAGTGGATCTAAATATTCTATTAACGTGTTTCATCGAGAAGAAAAGAAGAAGGAAAAAGGAAAGAAAAGAAATATGAAATTTTCTTTTGACTTTACAAAGGATTTTATCAAGTGTTACGTGAAATTCGTATGAATTATCCTGAAGGAATATAAAAATAATCTTGAAAGATATCCTGCAAGAAAATAAAAAGAGAGAGAGAGAGAGAGAGAGAGAGAGAGAAACGTGATATTATCGATAGGAAAAAACAATTTCAACGATGAGAAAGAGAGAGAGAGAGAGAGAGAGAAAAAAGAAAGAGAAAAAGAAAATAAAAAATTCGAGAAGTCCGAGTGAAAAATGATGCTCGACGTGATGATATAACGAAATGTTCGATAACGATATCCTAATCGTAGCTTTGAAATCAGTTTCGTTAAAGTTCCCACAAACGGATCCTTTTATCACGATTGAAGAATAAAAAAGGAGGAGAAAGGAAAGAAGGGAAGAGAAAAAAAAATGGGGAAATTCGTATCATCCAATAAGGTGGATTATTTCCCAAGATAACTGCCTTTATTTCGGTGGCCATTTAAACCGAGACAAATCTTTCTTTTATTCCTTTACCAAAACTGAGAGATAGAGATAGAGATAGAGATAGAGATAGAGATAGAGATAGAGAGAGAGAGAGAGAGAGAGAGAGAGAGAGAATGTAGACAAAAGGAAAGTTTATTTACGAACTTTTAAAAGAAGCTCCTACACCTTTACGATAGACAACGAAGAGAAGTGAAATTAAACTCTAAGACTTTGTACTTTTAAATTGGGAAGACATTTGCCTCGACAAATTTTAACGACCGCGAACGCTTGGAATAACTAATTAATTAAAGGTACAGAAAGAGAGAGAAAGAAGGTACGATGTTACGTTATTGCGAATTTATATCGATTCTTCGTAAAACGATAATGGAAATGGCTTCTTGTAATAATACAACGAACAAGTGTTTCATCGACGTTTGCTTTAGCACGTTTATTACAGTTTACAGTCTTTTGCTTTCTCGAAAAATAGAACGAAAGAAAGCAAGGAGGAAAGAGATAAAAAAAAGAGATGGAAATGAAGATACGGAAAAAGAGAAAACTAAGATGCGAAAAAGAGAATGGTTCGTCCAGCGAGAGAAAACACGCTCGTTCGTCACGAAGAAAATTGAATTTCCCATCGAAACGCAAAACGAAAAAGAGAGAGAGAGAGAGAGAGAGAGAGAGAGAGAGAGAGAGAGAGAGAGAGAGAGAGAGAGAAAGAGATGGTCGAATGAATATATGAGCTGAAAAAAGAGAGAGCAAGAGAGAGAGATGGTCGAATGGATACATAGCTTGAAAAGAGAGAAAGAGAGACAGAGAGAGAGAGAGAGAGAGAGAGAGAGAGAGAGAGAGAGAGAAAGTATAACAATTTATGGGACGTGTCATACAGAGTGCGAAAACGAGATACAAACGTGCGCGCATATACTAATCGATTGCCTTGATTGGATAGAGAGATGGAAAGAGAGAGAGAGAGAGAGAGAAAAAAAAAGAAAGAAAGAGAACAAAATGTTGCTATTGAGAACGAATCGCTGTCATCGAGCTATTTATGAAACTCTTTCTAAATTCATGAAACGTGGAATACACAAATATTTTTTTAATAAATCTAATATCGACGATAGATTGATATTTTTTTTTTTTTATAGAAACATATATATATATATATGTCTTCTCTAATTAAACGAAATGTGTTATAGAGAGTTGAGCAATTAAAACAAGAGAGTATTTAAATGTATAAAAGAGAGAGAGAAAGAGAGAGAGAGAGAGAGAGAGAGAGAGAGAGAGAGAGAGAGAGAGAGGGCAATTATCAATCAATTATACAAATAGCAATCATTGTGCGATTACGAAGATCTGTCAAATCGTTTTCGTATAAATCACATAACAACTTAGATTCAATATGAAAAGACTGCGATTTTCGAATTCGCTGTCAAGGTACAGAAAAAATTTTTCTCTTTCTCTCTTTCTATCTTTATCTTTACCATGACCCTAAAGAAACAGTGTATCACTATCTTTCTCTCTTTCTATCGAAACACTTATCCATCTTGTTTCAACACCCTCGGTTTATATTGACGAGATGTCAAGAACAGATGCTATCCTCTCTCCTCTGTTTCACCAGAACACACTTCTCTCATCCCCTTTCTCTAATTCGTTGCAATAAGAGACAGAAACAGAGAAATAGAAATAGAAAGATAGTGAGATAAATATGGATAGATAGATAGATAGATAGATAGATAGATAGAAAGAAAAAATTATGAAGAAATCTCATTTGTATTAGAATCTCAATGATCTCTTCATGATCATTATTAATACTCGAAATTACTCGACAAACTTTTCTCGATCTTTGCTAAAATGTTGAGTTTCAAGAGAAATAGTTATCCAGCTATACTATCTCCGTTCTCTGTGATTTCTACAAACGACACGTCGTCATTATTGGAGTTAGTTAAGCTTAGAGACGAGCTCGTCTTCTACTAAGGCAATTCTTAGAGTGAAACGAACAATACATAGCTCCTACGAAAACCTGGAAAAGCTTAGTCGAATGGGTAGGTACTATTATTATTATTATTATTATTATTATTATTATTATTGTTATTATTTTGTCAGTATTTCTATAGTTTCCTCTGAACTTTCGTATGCACAATAGCCAATGAAGATAATTATGATACAGAGATGGTTCATCGTCTATTCTTACAACTTTATATATCTTTACGAGTTTCGTTAAATTTGTCTTTTTCTTTCTTCCTTTCTTTCTTCCTTTCTTTCTTTCTTTTTTTACGATCAAACGATCCTCGTTAAAAACGAAAGTATTTCTTAAAACGTTTCATTACTTAAAGTTCATTATTCGTTATTTAAACAATTTTTCAAATTATCATTAAAGTTCATGATTTCATTATTTAATGTATTTTTAAACTTCGATTCTTTTTTTTTTTTTTTCTTCGAACAAGAGTAAAGAAATTGAACAGTATTTTGTTGTGTAATTAATAATTTACAAGATATTGTATCGCATATTTCTATATTGTTATCTAAGAAAAAAAAAAAAGAGAAAGAGAGAGAGAAAGAGAGATATAGAAAATCGAGATTTTGAGTTGGTACAGACGAGAATTCGTGCGATCGCAACAACGTGTTACCGCGGGACAATGAAAGCAATTTATGACGCTATTGCAGCAAGGTGCCGCTACGTTCGAAATATATAGGCACGTTGATAGTTGGCCCGTCGTGGCCAACTATCCAACCCCTAGAGAAAAGTACGAAGGTCTCGCAAAATTCACGTGGAAATAAAAGCGGTAGCATGTTCGCACACCTGTCATTACCGGAGTTGCCTTATCGAATAACTATTTTCAAAATTTCATTCGTGAGAAACCCGTTAAAGAATTGCGATCTTGTCCTAATTCACTAAGATTCCTTTTAAACAATGTGTGTGTGTGTGTGTGTGTGTGTGTGTGTGTTTTTTTTTTTTTTCTTCAGAACGATGTAAAATAAAATAAAGGAAGACATTGAATCTTTACATACTCGTTTTTAATATTAAATCATTACTATCCGATTTAATCAATTTAAATTAAACATTTACTAAACTTTCGCACAATTTTCGCATTGAGACTGTTATTAAATTTTACGACTATTCATCGAGTTACGCGTACGATGTGTTTGTATATGGATCGTTTATTTTGGAAATGGTGTGTCTTGTTTTTTTTTTCTCTTTTTTTTTTTTTTGTTTTCTTTCGTTAAAAATGAGATATAATATTATTCGTGATTAATTTAGTGTATGGTTTTTATTTATGACTTAGTTGATATTTGATATCTTACAAAATGTCAATGCTTCGTTCGTTTTAAAATTGGCTAATAAAAAAGATTATGAAAATGATGCGAGTCCAATTTTTCATAGACACAGATGACCGAATGATTACGTTAAGTTTAATAGTATATAAATGTAATCAACGTTCGAAGTAAAAAATACTATTCCTATTTTATTTCTTGTTATTATTTATAAACAAAATTGGATCGATACAAAACATGTTTCAAGTGACATTTAATTTCTCATAATTGAAATTAAATGATTTTTACAATCGACTGATTAAGTCTATTTACAACCAATAAATAAATATATATATATATATATATGTTATTTTAATTAAATTCGTCTAAAAGAAATTCGTATAATGAAATTACACATTGATAAATTAGTAGAGACATTACCAGACTCGACATAATTAATTTACATTACTGAATGGACTAATATGTTAATCCTTAATTTTCTCGAAACAACCAAACATGTACTTTTCCAAATAAACGATCCAAACGTTACTTCATTCAGTAAAAACTCGACTATTATCCACGTTCAATCATAAAAACAATAACTATCTCTGAAATTATCGATCATTTCAAATTTCATAATAAGAACAAACAAACGAAAGAACTTTTTATTCTGAAAATTAACAATTACCTTACGAATGAAAATTACAAAGGAACAATTAACGAATTAAGCTCTGCTATACCAACATCCATCCAAATAGCTTTGCAAAATTTTTACAAAATTATACAATCCTATCATAACGAAACGATAACTTCCTTTCGTTCTGATCAAATTATAATAAAAACGCGTATATTGCCTTGGTGATAAAAAGAGAAAAAAAAACAAACAAACAAACAAACAAACAAACAGAGAAAAAGAGAGAGAGAGAAAAAAAAGGAGAGAGAAAGCAAAAAAGAAAGATGAAAAAGAGAGAGAGAGAGAGAGAGAGAGAGAGAGAGAAAGAGAAAAAAACACACATCCATTCGAGATAAAGGGCAGATTCTAACGATGCTGAGCATTCTCGTTTATGGGAGGTATCGCATAATCCAAAAAGAAACATACGAAGGAATAGGGAAGAAAGGGGATGGATATAAAGGAGAGTAGAAGGAGAAGAAGTAGTAAAAAGAGAAGGAGATGGAAAAGGAGGACCAAAGAAAGAGGAAGAAGGAAAAGAAAAGAAAGGATAGGACGAGGGTACTCATTTTTATTTTAAGCAAGGAAAAGGAATGAGGCACACGCCACATTCCAGTCGGGCGCTTGGGCTATCTTCAGCCATAACAGATCTCCGGCATTATCCCTCTCATAATTTCGCAGGCAGCTTACACGAGCTTAGCCTTCTTCCTATCTCCTCTCTCTCTCTCTCTCTCTCTCTCTCTGTCTCTCTCACTCTGTCTCTCTGTCTCTCTCACTCTTTCTCTTCTACGTTCTTCCACTTTGGTTGAAGCAAGCTATCTTACCTCTTTAGATATTTTCATGGTTGCAAGCTGTACCCTTCATAAACTTAACATAAGGGCTAAAATCTTACGAGTTCGACCTACCTTTTCTTCTCTCCCACTCTACTACTCTCTCTATCTCTCTTTCTCCACCATTCTTCACCTCTCTCTATCTCTATCTAATCCCTTTCTCAGAGTTAAACGTTTCTCGTTTTATCTCCATTTTTTATTTTATTTATTTATTCCTTCCTTCCTTCCTTCCTTCCTTCCTTCCTTCCTTCCATCCTTACATACTTATTTTCTTTCTTAGTTTCTTTTTCTTTTTCTTTTTCTTTTTTTTTTTTTCGTCAGGGGTACTAGCCTTCGGCGTTAAAGGTCCTAGATCAAAGAACAAACTTTTTCGCTTGTTATCCGAAATTGTTCAAGAGTACCGTGTACTGTAATCGTCCTTTCGTTCTACCTCTTGAAATACACTAACGATGCAAGTAATCTCTCTCTCTCTTTCTCTCTCTTTTTTTCTTTCTTCGATTAAGTTGTCGATATTTTTACACCTACATTTTTTAAATTCCTTTGTCGATATCCACGTCGTTTATTGTACAAAACTTTCAATCTTGCTGAATTCGTTGCGTTAAAATCACGTTTGAAAGAATAAAGACAGAAAAGATATAGTTAGAGAGAAAGAGAAAGAGAGAGAGAGAGAGGGAGAAGAGATGGAAGGACTGTTGGAGAAAGGGAGAAATTTGAAATTTTCTCTTTTTCGGTGCAAAATGCGAACGATAAAGCTCTTAAGCCTCCAAGGCGAAAGTCGTTCTGACCACTCAACAAAATTGCCAAGTGACCGAGTTACTAAGACGACTAAAGGATAGAAAAAAGAATGATCGTTGAAAGGACCGCGTTATATTCTTCTCATTCTTTCTTTCTTCCTTTCTTTCGTTCATTCTTCCTTTCGTTCGTTCGTTCGTTCGTTCTTTCTTTCTTTCTTTCTTTCTTTTTCTTTCCATCTCTCTTCGTTATACGTCGTCTCTTTAGAAATGACTTTGATACACGAGCATTGATCACAAAAATTATATATAACGGACAGAACAAATATATATATATATATATATATATATATATATATATAACGATAAAAAGAAAACAAATATATTTCCTTTCCGATAGAAAAGACTCATCCTTTAAACGCTTTATAATTGAATAAAGAAGTAAAAAAAAAAAAAAAAAAAGAAAGAAAGAAAGAAAAAATTAAACAATACCTATTTATCCAATTATATATTAAATTAGTTAACAGATAAAATAAACGAACTTCATTTATCTTACCGAACTTAACGTTCACCCCAATATTTTTGTTTCTTTTTGTAAATCTAGTCAGTTAATATTTTTATCGACTACATCCTAATACAGGATACTCTTAAATAACGACTATGAACAAAAGATTGCAAAAGTAAGTAACTAAAAAAACGGAGAAAGCAAAAGAAAGAATACAAGAAAAAGAAAAGAAATATATGCATATACACACATTCATATATATATATATATATATATATATATATATATATATATGTTTGTGAAGAAAAGAAAAAAAAAAAAATCCAGTTGGAAGTTCCGGCATGTCCTTCATCTCATACCAAGAGAAGGAAATCCTTTTTTCCCCCATAGCTAACGGCAGTTATTCAAAATTTTTCCAGGATATCCGGCATACTCAAATGACGGACGGCCGAGCAGCCCGTGAACATTCTCACTTCGAATTCGCGCGTGCATACGTCGGATAAAATACCAAAACTCCATTTCGCCAGTGGAATTGCAATTTTGCGGAATTCACCTATGCTCTCTCTCTCTCTCTCTTTTCAGCCCATGTATCCATTCGACCATCTCTCTCTCTCTCTTTCTCTCTTTTTAACCCATGTATCCATTCGACCATCTTTCTCTCTCTCTCTCTCTCTCTCTCTCTCTCTCTCTCTCTCTCTCTCTCTCTCTCTTTCTCTCTTGCTCTCTTTTTCGTTCTCCCGTAGATCGCAGAGAAGCGTTATCGTATATTATATCAACGAGAATGTACGGAACGAAAAGCACACCGAGAATAACAGAAACAACGGTGCGAGTGGTTGCAATCGTTAGACAAAGATAGAAAAATATAGATATATATATATACAATAGATATAAGTATATATATGTATATAGACGTATATATATATATATATATATATATATATATATATATATATATATAAGGAACGCGTTTTCTTCGTGAAAAACAATGTCGGCAAACTTCGTTTCGACTTGCTCGATATATCTTCAGACGTCGTTAGAGAATATACTAAAAGAAAGATAACGTTCGTTATATTCCACAAAGAAAATCGCTAAAGTTCGATCTGATATTTATATGTTTGCGAGATTCGAACTTTAAAAACAGAAAAGGAAAGAGATAGATAAAGAGAGAGAGAGAGAGAGACAGAGAGAGAGAGAGAGAGAGAGACAGAGAGAGAGAGAGAGAGAGAGAGAGAGAGAGAGAGAAATATTGAGTTAACACATGTAATATCATCGACGAAATTTTCCAATAAAAAAAATCTACCGATGAAATAAACTATGTAAAATAATATTCTAATCCGCAGTCTTCGTAATAATAATTAAACAGATATTAAATCGACGTATTAAAATAATTCATCCATTCGCAAATATTCGTTCATTTCTACGTTTCGAATCCTTGATATTTTCAAAGCTCGTGATTTCTTTTTCTTTTTAAATCAGTATGTACCGAAAGATATCCGAGGCAATTGTAACAGTGATAAAAAAAAAGTTAAAGAACACTATCGACGAGATTGAAAGCGTATACCTGTCGTTAAAAAGAAAAAAAAGAAAAAAAAAAAAAGAAAGAGAAAAGAATACATTCTTTACATTACAATAATAAACTCAAATCATGAAACACGATTGTATCGTTTACTTTAATTTCAAAAAAGAAAAAAAAAAATTATAAAAAAAAAAAAAAAAAAGATTGAAGATACATCGTTAACAGCGTTATTATGTCGCTCATTTGTTGATACCGATATCGACAACGATTGACACAGAAAAAGAAAGAGAGAGAGAGAGAGAGAGAGAGAGAGAGAGAGAGAGAGAGAGAGAGAAAAGTAAAGTGAACCCTTACGAAAGTATAAGAGTTTTCACAAGCGACAATCTAAACGTTAGAAAATGATTTACGGTACGCCATTGACCGATAAGGACTATGCTATAAATGTGAGAGCATTGCTGGCATAATGTTTCTAAAAACCGCTTTTATATGTCATGTAAAAACTATACCTACCTACCTACCTACCTACCTATACGTATTATATATGTACGTGTTTCAATGCGAATTTTTAGCGCTGCTTCGCTACGCCATTTCCAAACTATAAGCTCTTCTACTACTTTTTCTTGTCTCTCTCTCTCTCTCTCTCTCTCTCTCTCGTTATGTATTTTACACCGAGCGAACGGGGTGAAAACCACCAAACGATTTTCCTCCGGCCTTGTTTTAAGTGGCAATTTGCATAAACGAACAGCCGAAACGTTCGTACTTCGCTGCAGTTTCGTTTCCATAACGCGATTCGTCATTCCCAACAAGAGAAAGAGAGAGAGAGAGAGAGAGAGAGAGAGAGAGAGAGAGAGAGAGAGAGAGAGAGAGAGAGAGAGAGAGAGAGAGAGAAAGAGAGAGATAGATACTAAGAGAGAAAAAGATTTTTATGATATGACAGACATCGTGCTCTCGTGAATATATTTCAATTTCGTTTAGTTTAACCAATAGCTTAAACTTGTTCAAGTAAATTTAGTTAATTATTTCAATAATTATTTAATGAATCGTTCATTGCAACCACAGTTATATCATTATTCTCGTTAGTTCAAATAAACTAACAATGTTAAAACACGTTCGTTACATTCGATCGGATAATTTAATGATTTATATCAATTAAACCTACAAAAATGAATATATATATATATATATATATATATATATATATATATATAGTATCTTTTTTTTCATCGTTAATTAATTAAATTAATTACGTTTTCCAAAATAATCTTTTATCGGTAATAGCAATTTCCACTAATTAATCGAATAATGCTGTAATGGATACTGCAACGGATAACATTGTACGTAATGGTTAATAAGCCATGAATAATACGAGAACAAGACAGAGACAGACAGATAGATAGTTAGACAGAAAGACAGACAGACAGATAGACAGAGAGAGAGAGAGAGAGAGAGAGACAGAGACAGAGAGAGAGAGAGAGAGAGAGAGAGAAGGAGAGAATGAAGGAGGGAGAGCAAGAAGAGAGATATCTAGATCGTTGACGGATGCCATACGCGTGACTTCCGCTCCATCATTCTCTGGCATGGACCATACATCACCCTTCATCACCCTAGATTTCCGCGTTCTCCGGATTGTCTAACACTGGACACGTTGAAATACGCGTTTCACCGATACGAGAAGACGCACGGTTGGCAACTGACGACAGAGATAGCCTGCATAGATTTATACATTTATCATATATCATTACAAAACATCTACATAAATCTTACGTACGATACGATACATTATAAAAAAGAAAAAAAAAAAAAAAACAAAAACAAGAGGAAATTACGAATCGATTCCTTTGAAATTATCATATGTCATTTAAATTATCGTGTCATTATCATTACCGTTTATCATATGTCATTATAAAACCTCTAGATAAATATTACGTACGCTACGATACATTATAGAAAAGAAAAGAAAAGAAAAAAAGAAAAAAAAAAAAAGAAGAAATTACGAATTGATTCCTTTGAAATTATCACATGTCATTATCATTACCATTTGTTATATGTCATGAAACTTTTGTATAAATCCTATGTACGATGTGATACATTATTAAAAAAAAAAAAAAAAAAAAAAAAAAAAAAAAAAAAAAAAAAAAAAAAAAGAAAAAGAAAATGACGAATCAATACCTTTTAAATTATCATATGTCATTATCGCTATCATTCGTCAAACACGTCATTACAAAACATCTATATAAATTCTACGTATGATGTAATATGTTATAAAAAGAAGAAGAAAAAATACCAATCAATATCTTTTAAATACATAATATACAATATTATATATGTATATATATGATAAATAATTGCAATATTATATAACAATATTATATAATAATTACATTATATATATATATATAACTAATTGCATAGACAATTAAAATCGTATATTACATAGAATAAATAATTACAATAGATCTATAATATTTTTACTTCACGACTTAAAAAAAAAAGCCAAAAAAAAAAAAAAAAAAAAAAGAAATGGCGCGAAGGATCATCAGAAGCTTGCAATTAACTGTTCTTTCATAAAGAAACGTCGATGGTGATTTGAAGGTTTTCCGGTTTTCAAAGAACAACCCACCGTGACTTTACTAACTTCCGGAACTACTACTCCTCTCCCTCGAGTCTTCTATAACCTCTCTCTCTCTTTCTCTCTCTCTCTCTCTCTCTCTCTCTCTCTCTCTCATTCTCCTCTTCCTCTTTCTCTTTTTCTTCATCCTCTCTTTCTTTTCCTTCTTCTTTTTCTTCTTCCTTCCTCTCTCACCCTTTACAAGACTTCTTTTTATTTTTCACGTTTTATCTTTTTCCCTCCATCAAGTTGGAGGCCAGCACGCCAAGTGAAAAGAAATACGGAACTTCTGAAAAGTTTAAAAAGATCGCTTCAACGTGCCAAGCAAGATGGACGGTTGGAATACATACGCTGTTAAAGAAGAGAATTAATAAATGATGTGTTTCGAATGTCGAGAAACGAAAGAAAAAAGAAACAAACAAATCTCCTTTTTAATACGATATTTAATACGAAGAAAATAAAAAGAGAAAGAAATTAAGAGAGAGAGAGAGAGAGAGAGAGAAGTATGAGAAGTGCTATTTCGTCTCCTTCCAAAATTCTTCGCTCGATATTCGGCATCTTATCATGATGGGAAATGGCGGAAAGTCGATTTGAAGACAGCATCGAACGTTTTATTTGTCGCTACGACCGTCGTCACGAGAAAGTTATTACATTCCGGTGGTGAAGAGGAGAAAGGGAATACCTTAGCCTTTTTAGGAATGCTGTATACCAGTAAAAGAGAAAGAGAGAAAGAGAGAAAGGAAGATAGAATAAAATAGAAAAATAGAAAGAAAGAGATATATAGAGAAACTTGTTGAAAAAAAGAAGAAGTGACAAATGTCAATTGCCAATGGAAACTACGTGATCGTTTTAGAAAAAGTTATATCGCTAACTATTGTATGTTCTCTACAAAAAGAAATAGAGAGAAAGAGAGAAAGAGAGAGAGAGAGAGAAAAGAACAAAAAAGAAAAAGAAAGAAAACTTATTCGGTATCGAGGTAACAATTCATATCCTCAAAAGACATTAAAATCCATTGGCACTTTATTAGATTTTATTGTTAAAGTTATGAAACTTGTTTCCTCATTTTCGATCGTTTCAAGCAAAGAAGCTTGTTTTCGTTTTATCGCCTCGTCATTATTTATAATATAGCATCGATAATGTATCTGTCATGGTTAAATGGTTAAAGAAATAATTCGTAATACAATATTAAGAAGCTTTAACGAATCGTAAATACTTTGGATAGACTATGTTCGATATTAAAATAAAAAGAAGAAAAAAAAAAAAGAAAAAGAAAGAAAGAAAGAAAGAAAGAAAGAAAGAAAAATGATATATCTATTTGATCTTAGAAAGAGAAGAACGAAGAACGAATAAATCAATTAATTAATCGTCTTCAGTTTTCTTGGATAAATAAACAACTATCTTCAAACAGCGTCCCACTTGTAGATATGTATGTATGTACGTATGTATGTGTATATGTGTGTAATTATATAGAAACTTCGAGGTACGAATGTGCGAAATCCAAGAGGGTATTAATAAATCAGGGAGTTCTTTCCTTGGGCTTTCCTTTTTCACTCAACGAGCTTAAGAGAATTTAGGGAACAGACTTCCCCATTTCCAACCCCTCCAAGTATGTTCAAGTATGTACGTGTTCTAACTAACACGTATAAGATAGACCCTATGGTACACGAGGATTAAAAAGAAAGAAAGAAAGAAAGAAAGAAAGAAAGAAAGAAAGAAAGAAAAAAGAAAAGTAAAGAAACAAAACCCTCACAGAGGTTTATTATTTAGATCAGATACTACATGAAATTAAATTGTTTTTAATATCAAACGTTGTACGAAAAACAAGATCGATTATTTTGTATGCTATTAAATAAATATTTGTCATATTTCTGATTGTTTCGATGAAACATACATTTTTCATTATAACAAGTCTCAATGGAATACTATTTTTTACTTTTCTATTTCGGTATATTTTTCAACGTTGTAGGACATGTATTCTTTTTCTCTCTTTTTTTCTTTTTCTCTTTTTACAAGTACCTACTACTTACTTCCGTGTTCGCCCACAATTATGCAAAGAGAGAGATAGAAAAAGAGCGACAGAAAGAGAGAGAGAGAGAGAGAGAGAGAGAGAAAGAGAGAAAGAAAGAAAGAGTAGAAAAGAGAACAAATAAGAATAATGCAGGTGGATAGTGCTAACCAGCGCTCCGAGCTCGAACATAGTCGTTGGTGGTCAGAGAGTTGGAGGGTGGTTGTAAGTGGTTGGCTCGAGAGAATATGTTTCCTCTTTCCTTCCTACCAAACTATCCTCTACACTCTTTCTCTCTCTCTCTCTGTCTTTCTGTCTCTGTCTCTTTCTGTTCCCCTCTCTCTCGGTCTTTCTTTCTTGTTCTACTTTTCTATGCGCTTCTGTCTTTATTTCTCCCTTTCTTTCTTTCTTTCTTCCTCCCTCTCTCTTTCTCTCATTTGACTTTTTTCCACATTTTACCTGTTCCCGACCTAGTCATAGTTAACCTAGAAACAAGCTCAAAATTTGCGAGATTTGAAATACTTTCTCGATGAATGTTTATAATAGAAATAAGAAATAAAAAGAAAGAAGATCGATCGAAAGCACTATCGATCGGAAGATCCAACTGATTGAAAATTTCAAAAAAAAAAAAAAAAAAAAATCTTGTTCGTACTAGAGCCTCGCGTACTAACGCAGAGAATAAATTTACGTACTTGGACGAATCGATTATATCGTTATTGAAAGTTTCAACCTGATCTAGATCTTTTGTCGGCTCAAAAGACTCGTTGATCTCTTTGGATCTTGACGATGTCAGCAAGAAGAACGATCCGGTAGTACGAACTCTCGTTTAGTACTAAGAGAATGCAGACACAAATGTCTCTTTGCCTCTGGTAACACCTCTCAGCCGATCGACCGACACGTTTTCAAGAGGAATCGATTAATTCGGCCAATCGCGAGTGCAACGAGCTGCATTCAAGACTAGCATCGTATACCTTTGCGGTCAAACACGACTGCCGTTCCCATTCCAACATCCTAGCCAGAGTACGAGACAACGGTTTCTCTAACACATGCATTAGAAAGAGAGAGAGAGAGAGAGAGAGAGGGAGAGAGGGAGAGGCAGGGATTGCATCATTCAGTCTGTGCTGCACGGTTGCAGTTCTAGAACCACGAAGCTCTGTGGAACTTCAACTAATGCCATTTACCACACCTCTTCTCTCTCTCTATCTCTATCTCTATCTATCTATCTATCTATCTATCTATCTATCTCTCTCTTTCTCTATCTCCATCCATCCATCCATCCATTTATCTATCTATCTGTCTCACTCCAACGAGCACATACTGTATTTCTATCATTGCACATTTGAGATAGTTGAAACAGCAGACTCCTGTCCAACTATCACGGAAATGACATAATCTACGGAATCTAACAGCTACCAACATTTTCTTTATTATAAGAAATTTCGATCGATATCATCGTTCTTCCTACTTCCTACTCGTTCCTCTCTATCAAACGAAATTAACAACAATTTCGTAAGCTTCCTATTAAATTACATACATCCGCGAATAAACGATATTGGCTCTGTCCAGGATTGGCTTAGCGAGTTGTACCAATACGATACTCACTCGTGCTCGTGTAACCGTAGAATAGTATCGCGTTAGGACTGTATCGCTCGTTACAAGCCACGTCGTTACAATTCCAAAAGCCACAAAGCTTTCCAGGCAACTCGAAAGCCAACGTTCTCCGTTTATCTCCTATCTATTTTAAGTCTATAATCGCTATTATTACTTCTTCTCGAATGAATATTAGTTTACTAATAGTAGTCTAGATTATACTCTTCTCGAGTAACTTTCTTTCATATTTTTTATGAGTCAATTATTATATGTATAAGTTAATCATTTTATAATATATCTTTGTATAATATATAATAATTGTTACATAATGTATCATAGATTTTAATCGTTTATCATATATAGATTTATTGGCAAAAGTTAAGAAACGAAGTAATCGTTGGACCATTTATATATATATATATATATATATATATATATATATATATATATATATCCTTTATCTCTCCAAATATATAGGTTGAAACTAAAAGTAGAATGATGAGACAATATTTCATACATCATACTATACTTGTTATATACTATTTTTAGTTTGAAAATATGTCGGAAGATAAAGAATATTGTATAAGAATGGGCCGACAATTTTTTGTCTCTAATCAGTAAATGCGTGTACTGTACATATATATCTGCAGAATAAAATAGGTCGCTCGAATATATTTTACAAGATTTTACTTAGTTTTATATCATTTTTTTATCATGAAAAATATAAAAGATATTTGGGTTATTGTGTTTAAACCTTTTTCTATAATATATTCTTATTTAAAAAAATATTTATATAATATATATAGACATATATATATATATATATATATATATATATATACAGATTACACTATATATATATATATATGAAATATGCCTTCTAAGATCCAATCGGTCTCTTCCAGAAAGAAACGTCGAAAACTTTTATTCCTCCCTAAAGATGAAGCCTGAAATAAAAATACAAAAAGCATCCCCTCTTCTCCACCTCATACTCCTCCTCCCGAGAGTACCATGATAAATCCAGCCATTAATCTCTACGTTCGCATCTGACGCATGCTATTCTCCGAGGTACTTCTTTTGCTCGATAGCTAGTAGAAAACAAAGACTAATGCGAATCGCCATTCAGCACGTTTCACACTGGAACCAAGTAATAGTTCCCATGCGTTACGTTTCTGTACATCAATAAAATTCTATTTCTCTAACGCGCGAAAAGTTAAAAAGAAACTTTGAAGGATTCTTTCAAATCTATCACGCTTTTAGATCGATCGCATAAATGAATTTGCACGAAACCCTTCTACCCCTGAAAAAAGAAAAAACAAGAAAGAAAAAAAGAGAGAAAATATGAGAGAAAATCAATGAAGTGAACGATGAACGAATATCTCTCTCTCTCTCTCTCTCTCTCTCTCTCTCTCTCTCTCTCTCTCTATTTCTCTTTCTCTCTCTCTCTCTCTCTGTCTAGGTGGCAACTAGCTTTTTGAATTACCATTTAAACGGATTCGAATTGTCCTCCGCATCCACGTTGTTCATCGCACGACCATGTTTTCAGAGATTATGGATCGGCTACCGGTGAGTTGAATGAAATCCGTATGGGATTCCTCCACTATTTCGAAATTCGTTTATATAAACTCTACCGTTGCAACTTCGATTAAATATATAACAAATAAAAATATTTTAATATATAAAAAAAAAAAAGAAAAAAATTCACTGCGCTTGTTACCTACTTCCCCTCCCTTTTTTTTTTCTTTTTTTTTTACTAAAAACCTAAAAAAGATATTGCAAAGCGATCGATTTGTAATATCAATTTGTAAAATTAACTAACGTAAAAGAGATTAAAGAGGAAAGTAAAAAAGAAACGTTAAAAGCTTTAAACTTTACCTGGCGGATAATAATAAAAAAAGAAGAAAAAAGTAGGAAAAAAGAAAGAAAGGAAAGAAAAAAGAAAAGAGAAACCAGAAAAAAGAAATACAAAAAAAAAAGAAAAAGGAGGAAAGAGAAGAGAAGAGAGAAAAGAGAAAAGATAAAAGAAAAAAGAAAAGGCGTCGTAGGGAAGTTTTCTCGAAGCGTTTGCCAAACCCCGTAAATTTTGGAAGCTATTAAGTTTATCGGGCCGAAGGAGGAAGAACCGTGCCTTCTCTAACTTTAATAAATGGCAGGCGAGGAGTTTGCGTCTCCTCCGTCGGTGCAATTTACGAAAAAAGCTCGTCTCTCATTTCGCCTTAATTCCATGGTTACGTGCCGAACGTGGAGAAGGATGAAAGCCGATGCTAGCGATCGATACTTAGTTATAATAGAAAAAGAGCCGATAGAACCGATAGATATTGAAGTGGCTGCTTCTATCAAAACGATCGAGCCATTCAGAAAAGAGAAATTGATTTTTCCTATATATATATATATATATATATATATATATATATATATATATATGTATGTATGTATGTATATATGTATGTATGTATGTATGTATAATTATATATTATAAATTATATATTATATTATAATTATACTAGTATTATATTATCATTTATATAATTATATTAATATTACAATAATAATATATTATATTATATATAATATATAATATATATATCATACATATGTACATATCTATATAAACATACACATACATATTATATGTATGTATGTATGTATATATGTATGTGTATATAAAAAGTATGTCGATAAAAACAAGTTTCTTTTTTGTCGATTTGTTCTTTTTTTCTTTAGGTTCGATTTGGACGAGAAAATACGAGTGTATAAGTGACGTTTTACAAAATGTAAGTACAACAATCTGCAAGTTTAGAAAAGCCCTTATCGACGTCTCGAATCGTCTTATTCGGCAGAAATGTCGTTGGCTTCCGGTATTCCCACGAAGCTCGTCGCCGTCGTTGTCGTTGTCGTTGAGAAGGGAAGGGAACGTGACTTTCTTGGGCTTTTGCCCTCGGCAACAGTATTTCCACTTCTGTTAGCGAATCGTCTCCGCCCTTTCTTACGATCCCTCGTGGCTGGCGTTTTGCGAAGGCCAACGTTTCTCGATTTTGCGGATGGTCTCGGAGGCGATGGCAGTCTGGCAAATCTAACTGCTATTCGATTCGCTCGATCCACCTCGTCGCCGATAGGCAGAAAATAGTGTCCTCGATATCTTCGTAGAATTCCATATTCTACGCCACGTCTTAATGCCGCCTTAACCTGTATGTGCGTGTGCGTGTGCGTGTGTATTCGTGTGAACGACGTATATATTACGATAAATATCGTTGAGAAAGAGAAAAAGAGAGAAAGAGAGAAAGATAAGAAATTTTCTTTCTTTCAAGGACATCATTCAAATCGATAAGAAATCTCTTTTTCTTTTTTTCTTTTTCTTTTCCGCGTACAAGTAATATCCATTAAGTGACGCGTATATTTTGATATTATTTTTTTAATCTTCTTCTTCTTTTTTTTTTGTTTTGTTTTTTTTTTCTTTCTTTTATTATAACGATAAAATTCTAATAATTCAGAGATCATTGAACGAGTTTATATTTATATAGTGATTAGTGGGAAATAAATTTGAGGAGGATTAACCTGTCTCTTAACACGTTTTTCAGGCAAATCGGAAGCACATCTAATGTAAGCTATGATCTTCTTCGTTGTAGATCCTTTCGTCTCTCGAAGATCTTGAATCGCTGATACGATAAGAGCCGCTATTCTCATCGGCTTCGGCCATTTTCTTCTAACGTGTTTTTGCATCAACTTTCTAGTTTTCCTTCTATTTCTCCGCGCCATGCGCCAGATAACGAATTCTTTTTTTTTCTTTTTTTTCTTTTTTTTTTTTTATTCGCAATCCGACGATAACACTGAACAGGTACTCGTAATTTGTATCATTAAATTTCTATCGAATCGAAAAATTCATTTCGATCACTCGACAAATTTTTCTTCCATCGTTGACATGTCAAATGTGGACTTTGTTTTTAATAATATTTTTACCCACGTCGTTTCCTTTCGTTTGTTTTCCAATTTTCTGATCGTTTATCAAATTGCGATACGCCGTTTCATTGGTCGAAATATCGTATACGTGAATTGAGCTACGAGGGGAAAACGTTATCGTCGGAAAATAAAGAAAATAATTGTAACCATTTCGTATTTCACGCTTTCGTAAACGCCAAACAAAATTTTCATACGTTCCTGCAAATTTTAATTAATGTTGAGAATAATTGCATATTTATTAAAAGAGTTAACGCAGCGTGTACGAAGAAACTGGAACGACATCGCTGCGGCATACGTAAGTTTTTCTTTTGCGTGATTAAAAACGAGAGAAAAAAAGAAAAGAAAAGAAAAGAAAAGAAGAGAACTAAAAAAAAAAAAAGAAAATAGAAAAAGAATTGGAACGTCGGGTTCCTCGTTATATCAAAGTTTTACAATAACCGTATATTATCGAAATTCGCGCGTTAAATTAGAAGCTCATAAATTATAAACAAATGTCCAATGCAAAACTATGGTCCAATCGAACAATGCAAAGTATTTCGTTTACTCGCGCTTTTGATATCCAATGATCATAATAACCGGACTTGGAATAAAGCTTAATTAAAACTGTCCGAACTGTATACAATGTAGAGAGAAATTGGACATTATGTTCCATTATATTTTTAAGTATTCATCCAATCAGAGTATTTGTTTAATCATCAAGCGTTCTCTACCAAATACATATTCGATCGTTTCCATACATCTGTACGATTAATACGGATTTTATCTACGTAATATCGTAATATATAAATCATTTTAAAATCAACGATATCGTAATCGTAAAATAAGAGTTTCGTAATAATTGATTGATACGTGTACGTAAAACTCGGCATAATTTTCTAATATTATTCAAATCAATTCGTAAAGAGGAAAACTCTTTCCGTTCTAAATGTACTACTCCGATATCTCCATTTATTTTATATCTCGTCGTTGGAGGATAAATAAAAAGAAAAATTTTATTACGATGGTAGTAACGTGAATATATCACGAAAAGTCTTGGAGTGAGGACAAAGAAAGAAAGAAAGAAAGAAAGAAAGAAAGAAAGATAGAAAGAGTTTTTCTTAGCTTTTTACAACGATCTCGTATACTCTCTTCGCTACTATCAGTAAGCTTTCTCTCCACAATGCACATTTTAGAGTTTCCTTGTCTCTCGATCGGTCAACTTTACGATAAGCATTACTTTCTCGTCTTAGAGTCGAAAGAAAAGGAGTCGTTGAATAATGTATAAACGTAAACGCACGAAGTCTAGCTCGATTTTATTTTATTTCCAAACCGAAAAATATCAAAGCCAACTGAAGGAACGAACTGCCAGTATAATTAGTTTCTCTTCCAAGCCACAAATTATCTCGATTCGCATAACCCATGGCCAATTAGTCAGTCAGTTTCTTGCTCGAATATTATCCAAACGAGAGTGCTTTATTTCAACGATCACGAATTCTACTACATCTCTCTCTCTCTCTCTCTCTCTCTCTCTCTCTCTCTCTCTTTTATTATCAAGAAACTTTTTTAAAAATAACAAAGAAGGAGAAGAAAGGTAAAGCTGTTCTTTACGAACGAAATTTAATCTACGAATATATTCACATGTATATATATATATATATATATATATATATATACATATAAGAAGATAACAGTAAGGTAAAATTAAAGCAATCTCGTAGGCGATACACGTACGCGTACGTTCAACGAACAGTACTAATAATTATAATAACAATATTAATGAAGCTAAGTCATAATAGTACCGAAGCTAAAGATATTTTCGCGATCGACGACACGCAAGTTACGCCGTACTCGTTAAATTTTCTTTAATCTTTAATCCCTCGCACGCGAAAAGCTAATTTACATTTACATCGGAGAAGGTGGAAAAGGAATATATCGTATAAGTCTCGTGACAAATAGAAATGTTCTATTGCTAACAATAATCTCTTGCGAAGTGCTTATAACGGTGTCAAATTTATCGTTTAATTCTTACACAATTTTTTCTTCGCCCAACGCAACCCATAATATTTATCTTTAATCTCCTTCTATTTAAAAAGAAGAAAATATCGCTTTACATATTTCTTGTTAACAATCTCCTTTGAAATTTCATATATGTATATATATATATATATAGAAGAAAAAGAAACATAAATATTTTGCGATCGTTAGCGAAGAAAAAATAAAGAAAAAAAAAAAAGATTAAAAAAAAAAGAAAGATAAAGAAGAAAAAAAAACAAGCTTTAAAACAAAGACATCGGATAAATGGTAAAAGCTCGAAGAATTAATCATCCAGTATCCTCGATGTAATACCCTTTTCTTTTTCTCTCTCTCTCTCTCTCTCTCTCTCTCTCTCTCTCTCTCTCTTTCTTTCTTTCTTTCTCTCTCTCTCTCTCTCTCTCTTTCCTTCTCTTTCTCCTTGTCTCTCACTTAATCTTTTTCTTCCTCTTCCAGCTCATAAACGACGCAATTGTTATCCCTACGAGCTTACAAGATCGTGTAGCGTGAAAATACTGACGTTATTATATTTACAGCAACGTATTTTCTTTTTTCTATTTTCTTTCTTTCTTTCTTTCTTTCTTTTTTTTTTCTTTTCTAAAATGATTTATATAACTACCAGCTGTCTGTTCTCGCGAATAACTCTTTCTCTCTTTCTCTCTTTCTCTTACTCGATGATAGAATAATCTTTAAAAAGATGAACGATCTACGATTTTAAATATATATTTCATGTAAAAAGAAAATTATCTAAAAATATTTTGCACACGTCAAGCCGACAGACTTAACGTTTAATATTCTAAGTGGTTGCATAATTAAGTTCACGTTATTGCTCGTGATTAATTCAGCGAATGCCAGGCTAATTGCGCGAGCATGCGAATATGCCGCCTAGCTAATTATTCATAGGAGGATGGGCCTCTGCATGGGGCCACGTTAAAACGAGCGTTTATTTCGTTATGAATTCGATCGTTTCTCGATGAAGAATATGTCTCTACGTACGTATATACGTATACATATGCAAATATCTATGCGATTTTTTTTCCACCGACGAAAAAGAAAAAGAAAAAAAAGAGAGAGAGAGAGAGAGAGAGAGAAAAAGAAATAAATAAATAAAGAAAGAAAGAAAGAAAGAAAGGAAGAGAAAAAAAAACAACAACAACAACGACGACGACGACGACGACGACAACGACAACGACAACGACAACTCTCGTTGGTGCGATTTTAACGAACAAAAATCGACGACCTCATTCCGCAAGCGAGCAAAAAAATCACCCGACACGAGTATACTTTCCAAACGAATAAATATTTACGATGAAAAACTTGATCTATTTTTTATACCTCCTCCTTCTCCCCTCTCCTCACCCCTTCGCCATCAACCCTTCGTTTCTCTCCACCAACCCTCTCACCCTTCTTACTCGTTGCTCTATATTCTTTTACGTTGAAACGTTGTATATATATATATACACACACACATATATATATATATGTATGTTTTGTATATATGTATATTAAAGAATCGATTTTTCACGCGTGGTAGAAACGAAGACGATTTTTCTCTAACGACCGTCATCTTAAAGTTTCTTTCGAAAAACGAATCAACCCCTACACCAACCCTACATCACCCACCCCTTCTCATCAACTAACCTCTTCCATATAAATCAGTAGTTAGAGAGAAACGACGAGAAACGTAACGGAATTTCTCTTCTCTTTGTCTTCGAGACATCGATCGATATGAAAGTGAGAGAGAAGAGAGCTTTCTAGGAGGGTTCGAGATAGAGAGGATCAATTAATCTCTTTGATCTAGCTTCAAACTAGATGGTTAGTTGCTGGAACGAAGAAGATTCGCTCGAAGGAATTCGTCGTTGGTCCTATGTATGTATATGTACACCTATATACATATATACATATATATATATATATATATATATATATATATATATATATATAAATGAGAAAATCAATGGCGAATCTAAGCGTTAAAGAACAATTATTTTTTATCCAATTAACGTCTTCACAGTTTTAATTACTGTGACAAAAAATACGTGCTAAATTTTCCAAATTAATTACGTTAACGATCGAGTAATATGAAATAAAAACAATTTCAACAATAACGCCTGTAAAAGTAAATAATAAAGCGTATAAAAATAGATAACGATATAACATTGAAAGCTGACTTTATTCGATGATTAACAACGATTCATTGTTAATAATTATTTAACTTGTTTCTGTTGTAAATAAAATAATGAACATGTAATAATAATAAAATTGTTGAACGTATGAAATTTCTATAGAGATTAAGATATTAATCAATATGTACAAACGAGTATTAGAAATCGAGCGAACATTGTTGTACGTTGATTTACGTCGACCGTTACAGAGAAAATGATATCGAAAGAGAATTCTATTCTCGCCGATGTTAATTCCTTTCAACGCGACTGACTCACCGAACACAACAAACAAACAAACAAACGAAAAAAGAAAAAGAGAACGAAACACGAAGAACGCGAACATCATCGGTCACACCACGTATTACGCGACGTAGTACACAACAGACATTTGTGTACATTCATTTCAATACTCTCAATGATACCAAGAAGAAAAAGAAAAAAGAAAAAGAAAATCTTTCTCTCTCTTCTTTTATCAACTATCTCACTTTTCATAACTTCACGTTCGATATTTTTCGTTCGTTCGTTCTATTTTGACTTGCCAATATTTTGTTCGTCGAATAAAAAAAAAAAAAAAAAAACAAAACAAAAAAAAAAAGAAAGAAAGAAAGAAAGAAAGAAAAAGAAAAAAAAAATTACTACTTCCCGGGTAGAAATAAAGAATATATTTGATCGTATTCGAATTATAATATAATTATCTCGAATAAAACGTTGACACTTCGTTGATATAATTGAAACAAAAATTCTTTTATGTTCTTTGATATTTTATTCTCTTTAAACACGATAGTCGTCGGAATCTGATGACGTTATATTTTCTTTTTCTCTCTCGTCTATTCTAAACATCAAAATGTCTCTCTTTCTTTCTCTCTCTCTCTCTCTCTCTTCTCTCTCTTTAACGAACGATCTCGAAATACCTTCAAAACAGATTTCTCCTTCAATTATGCCATGATCTTCTTTTCAACCAGCTCGCCACGAACGAACAGAAAGAAGACTCGTTGGAGATACGAGCGTACGCTTTCATTGTGTATACGTTCTGTCGGGTAAATAAGCTCGAAAAAAGCACGGCTCTCTAGCGACTATAAGTGAAAGAGAAAGAAAGAGTTCTCTCTATGACTATACACAGCTACATATATATATATATATATATATATATATATATATATATAAATATACTATGTGGATACGCGATAATACGTCCAATGGCTTCTTTATAAGAAATTCTTTAGAAGAATGAAATCGCGTATGAAAGAATTATCCTTTGAACGATAGTTTTTAACACCGAAAGTCTCTTTAAAAGCTTTATCATCAATAAAATTTCATAATAGGACGATGAAAACGTTATAGAGATATTTGAACAAAGAATTAATAAATAACGATACTAACTATTCGCTTCTTATTCATTTATTTCGTTTCTTTTAATCCTCGTTCGTACATTTTGTCGAATAAAAAATTATTCGAACGATAAGAAACGATGATTGTTTTTAAAGAGAAGAGAAAAAGAAGGGAAGAGTATATGTGAGGAGTCTTGTTTATAATTTTGAAATGATTTCTTCGAGTCCATTTCGTATGCGCTCTAATCGATCGAATCGATATCGACTATCGAAGGCAATGATGCTTATAGTTGTTCGCTTTGGCTTAAAGCCGGCCAAGCGATCTTGAATGCTTAGTTATGCGTAACTCAGGTGAATATAGGTGAATATAGGTGAATATCGAATAGTAGACGGAACGATTGATCTGGAAACAACGAACGTGGCTACTTCGAAACGAAAGCTCGTAGTTCGAGTCTTGCTTCGATATACGAACGAGCACAACACTTTAGTAAGAGCGTGTATATGCCGTTAGTGGAATGGCGGCATCGCATCGTGCAAATTATCGAGATTCCAATGCATCATCGAAAGGATCGTGCAGGTTCCCACAGAGACTCCAGAGTCCAAGCCTACCGATCGCTCCTCTACTCGAATGCAATTGATTCATCGAGATCCACCGATTTGCCTACTAGTTCTATTACCAAGGCAACCTATTTGCACGCATATGTACGTATATTGTATTTGTATCTTTCATGTATTTTGTAATATCTATTAATATATAATAATGTTAGATGATTGTTGATTTTATACATATTTATATGTATGAGGATCGTTTATTTTGAAAGTGCTCTTTTGTAAGTCGGTTTTTTTTCTTTTTTTTTATTTTTTTTTTGGTGAAAAATGAAATAAATGATTTGTGATCAATTTTGTGTAAACTTTTCGTTTATAATTTGACAATATTTCAGTTGGTTCATTTAAAAAAGTAACTTAGTTGTTTAGTAATATTTGATATCTTACAAAATGTCAATGCTTTGTTCGATTTCAAATTCGTCGATAAAAGAAATTGTATAGCGATTGATCGTTCAAAGTGCTGCAAGTCTACTTTTTTTGTTTGTTTGTTTTTCGTCTTTTTTTTTTTAAATGAGATTTCACATAATTCGTGATTGATTTCGTGTAAACCTTTTTATTTATAAGTTAGTTAATATTTGATATCTTAAAAAATGGCAATACTTCTTCGTTTCTATTTAAAATTGGCTAAACAAATAAAAAAAAAAAAGATTGCGTAGATATTGAATATGAGAATGATGCATGTCCAATTTTCATAGACACAGATGACGGAATCATTATGTTAAGTTTAATAATATATAAATATAATTAACGTTCGAAATAAAAAATACTACTCCTATTTCATTTCTCGTTATTATCTATAAACAAAATTGAATTCAAAATAGAAAATATATTTCAAGTGACATTTAATTCTTCATAATTGAAGTTAAATGATTTTTACAATCGACTAATTATGAGAATAAGCGTAAGTCCATTTACAGCTCGTAAATATATATATATATATATATCGTTTTAATTAAATTCGTCGAAAAGAAATTCATATAATCAAATTACGTATCGATAAATTAGTAGAAACGTTGCCAGACTCGGCATAATTAATTTATATTTTTAAATCGACAAATATGCTAACCTTTAATTTTCTCGAAAAAAAAAAAAGCAAGAAATATACTTGCACCCTTTTCAAAATAGACGATCCATATGAACATGCGTATATATATATATATATATATATATATATATATATATATATATATAATCCTTTATTCTCATTGTACTTATTTGTAATACATCTGAGAAAATAAATATATTCTTAAAAAAAAAAAAAAAAAAAAAAATTGTTTAATTTCTCATTCATCCCTTCCAACTATTACTCTCATCATTGACCATTACAAACATTTCGAGATAAAGAAAAACACGATTGGTTTACGACGGTAAAGAGAATATTCGGATAATTCTAAAAAAAAAAAAAAAAGAAAGAAAGAAAGAAAGAAAGAAAGAAAGAAAAAGAAACACGTTAGAAAATACTTTATAACGATAAGGACGAGGGTAGAGTAGAGTAGAGTAGACTAGAGTAGAGTAAGTAAGTTCCTGTGCCAAAATGTTTAAAAGATTTCCGAAACGTTTTGTCCCGATAACGAACAACAATTTCGTGAAGGAAGACAAGAAATCGTAGGTTCCTTTTGTTTCAGGTCGTTTCCAAATGGTACGGGCTCGATGCCAGGTCGAAGGCGTGAAAGTCCTTTCTTTCTTTTACACCATAATTTCGTGTCTCTCTTTTATACCCTTACAATGGTCTATCTCTCTCTCTCTCTCTTTTTCTCTTTCTCTTTCTGTCTATCTGTCTGTCTCTCTTTCTCTTCTACTTTGTTCGGTAGTTCACTCTAAACGTCCACTCTAGTTGAACGTATGCCAGAATAACATCGTTGGACGACTACTACTGCTAACCGATTAGATCACCATCCTTGCACCTTGATAAACTATTCCACTAGTAAAACTGATAATGATAAGCCTGGACCTGCGGTTAGAACGCAAACAAGAACCCCTGGCACAGCTTCCTTACTTCCTTGCCAGTTGTTATTTAACCTTCTCTAGCAACGTTAAGGACTTCAGGAAAAAGGTCAACCTGAGAGAAAGAGAGAAAGAGAGAAAGAGAGAGAAACGTGCTCGTTAGCAAAGACAAAAGTTTCTCTCTAATTAGCACGTTTCAGATGGAATATAATGATCTCAGAAAAGTAAATTTATTGCAATGTTGAAAAAAAAAAAAGGAAATGAATTTTCTTGAAATTTCTATAGCAGTTTGTAAATTAGAAGAAGAGTGAATCGATGATCGTGTCTTTTGTAATTTCCGTGTTAATAAGAGACCGTCTTTGTGCAGGTGATCCACATAATTGCCGAAACAGACTACTAATTCCGATGCTAACCTATCCATAGAATACATTTGCAAGTATAAGGTGAATTCTGTGAATGTGTTGGATCAAATAGCAGACATGCAGGTCCATCTAGTCTCCAACTCTCTTTCTCTCTCTCTCTCTCTCTCTCTCTCTCTCTCTCTCTCTTACACAGACACACATATACATACAAACATAGATAGATACAGCACACAAACACTCCTTTACTTCTCTTCTCCTAGTCTCCCTTCGAAATGGAACTGCAACATCTACGAATACGTAGGAACCGGAACAACGATCGATTCGCTTGCTACGAATGCTGTAGCATAATTGGAACGAATATGAAATTCTATTGGCGGGAGAAACTTCGAGCGATGTTCCTGGATGATATTATCGCTTCTGACAACGAAAAGCTTCTTCCACTCAGCCATTTAGTTATCCTTAATTGTTGAAAATTAACTGCTTCGTTGAACATTGATTCAACTTTACACTTTTCGATCTTACAAATTCAATAAGAAAACTTTATGGGTTTTAATCATTAGGTAATTGTTATTGAATAGAATGATTTTTCTGAGAAAGGATCTAAAAAAACGTAGAGTGTCACGAATAGAAGAAGTGATAAAAATGTTGGGTGAAAGGGAAGCCTATCGATCTAACAAGACAAAAAAAAGTTTCTTCATTTGTGGGAAGATCTTTATATCTCTCTCTCTCTCTCTCTCTCTCTCTCTCTCTCTCTCTCTCTCTCTCTTTCTTTTTCTATCCACACCAGAAAGGAATCTAAAGAACCTAGTTTGGAAAGACTAGCGTAACGCGTGCCCGGAAAACCTAAACTTTCTAGCTAGTATTACTTCTAAGGTGTCTCAAAATCACCGGCAAATAGCTGGGATCTACTTTCTACTTCTCGTTTATTGCTTTATCCGAACTCCGATTCAGTTTTTCCTTTCCTTTTGACTACTGCTATCTACTATTGGAAAAGAAATAAGTAAAGCTGAAAGAGAGCGAAGAGAAAATAAAAGAAAAAAAAAGAGAGAGAGAGAGAGAGAGAGAGAGAGAGAGAGAGAGAGAGAAAGAAGGAAAGGAAATAAAAATGAAAAAAAAAAAGAACGAAAAATTCGTACGAGAGAATTTCAAAATATATATTCAGGATGTTACGTATAACGAGGGAAAAAAATAAGGATTGCATTAATTCGTATTCAAAACTAAGAGGTACATCATTGCGATCATCGTAATCATTCTCGGTGGTGTCAACAAGTGTCGCTTCATTGATTAGAACACTAATCTGATTTGAGGCTTGACACGACTGTTCCCGAAAGTGGCTTGACAATTCAGGACACTCTAGTCGTGATTAGGTTTATTTGCGGGAAGCCACCGAGAGCTATGTCCAACATCCTGAAAATCAATGGGATCCAAGAGGGAGACAGCAATAGGAGGTGGACACTAAAGGCATGTAGTGACATAAGAGAAATATATATATATATATATATATATATATATGTAAAGAGAGAGAGAGAGAGAGAGAGAGAAAGGAAGAGTTAAACAGTGAAATTAATAAGATAAAGTTTCTATAAAAAATTGTATATCAGCTGATAAAAGATCATTTTTTATAAAAATCATGTAAAAATAATAAAGAAGAAATGTTTAATTTTGAAAGGTGTTGATAAGCGTTTGAAAAGCGTTTGAAAAAGCCATGTATTTAAGTTTCTTCGATAAAACAGTGAAAGTGATTTATCGTACGACTTCAACTATTAAAAAAAGAAATTATACATGTATCAGCTGATGAAGGATCATATATAAAAATCATTTAAAAGTAATAAAGAGGATGTTGAAAGATGTTGATAAGCGTTTGAAAAAATTATGTACTTAAGTTTCTCCGATAAAACGGTGAAAGCGATTTAACGTAGGACTTTAATTATAATAGAAATTATATATGCATCAGCTGATGAAAGATCGTATATGAAAATCATTTAAAAATAATAAACGAGAAATCTTTGATGTTGAGAAGCGTTTGAGAAAAGTATATTTTCAAATGTCTTCGATAAAACGATGAAACTGATTTACCTTATGACTTGACTGATTGAAGAACAAGCAACTTGGAAGTGTACAAACAGTATCACGTGGAAGAGTTCATGGAGGAAAGTGTTGACTCGCGAATTTCTACCAAACTTACTACCACGATACTTTCAACCGAATGAACTTACGACCAAGTTGAAAAACACAAACGAAGGAGTAGTCATTTAAAGAGAAAACAAAGGGATACCTTTCGATCTGATATAAAGAACTTAAAAAAAAAAAAAAAAGAAAAAAGAAAAAAAAGAAGAAGAGGATATTAAAGATCCATAATCGTGAAAATGTAAAAATATAAAATTTACTGACATATTTATTAAACATATATATTATCGAAATAATTATTGTTTATTAAATATCGATTAAATCAAATATATTAAGTAATAAAAAAAAATATATGTAAATTATTATATATACATTAAATATATTAGAAAAATGAAATGAAATGCATATTATTAATATTATTAAGATAGACAGACGAACAGAGAGATAGAAAGAAAGAGAGCGAGACCAATTTTAGAAAGAAAGAAAAGACCAATTTGGCATTTAGAAGAAGAACGATCAAGTTTTTCGTTACTGAGACGATCAAGAAGAGAATATTTTCCATTGGAGATACCGAGGAGCCTTCTCTCTTCAAAGAACTCCGAGATCTCATTTCATTCTTCTAACGCAACGAGAAGTAGAAAAGAATATAAAGACAAAAAGAAGATGGCGTTACGCGCTAGAAGGAATAAAGCTTTCGATGGGTACCGCGTACACCACCGTGAAAAGAGAATTCCAAGGATCAAGAATACGAAAAACCCTCGAGAGTAGAAGATACCTTCTGAATTTTAGTGTTCGCCTAACCTAAAAAAGGCTACCTAGTATCCAACTGCGATCCAGTGATGGTCGAGCAAGGCACTAGAATTTTCAAGTCTTCTTTCTGCCTCACAAACCTGACAATGTCCTCAAACGTCTATCCTCTCTCTCTCTCTCTCTTTCTCTCTCTCTCTCTCTCTCTCTCTCTCTCTCTCTCTCTCTCTCTTTCTGTCTTTCTCTGTTTTTTTCTCTATCTTTTTCTTTTTAGCTCGTAACGTCGAAACCATAACCGTTTTCTCTTTCTAGTAACTGGCATCAAGTTTGACCCCTCCTCATGGCCATTTGCTTAGATATGAGAGAACTTTCGTAAATCGTCCTCCTTCATACATGGTTTTCATGTTTCTCGATCAAACGGAAGAGAAAGAGAATAAACATCTTCGAGACTCAACAGACTGATAACTTATTTGAATCATTTGCCTCGGTAAACCATCTAATTCTGGATTTGAAGATTCTATGAAAATGATCTATTTTATCGTTCGAGATCTAAAGTACTTCGTATAATTAATATCTTTTTTTTTTTTATGAATATATATAATTTATATATATGTATGTATGTATGTATGTATGTATGTATGTATGTATCATCTTGAATATTGTATTAATCTAAAAATAGAAATATTTTTCGAGAAATTTGATAAATTATTAGTAAATTATGATTTGAAGTAGAAACTTTCTGAGCAATTAATTTCTATGTTATATGATATGGAATGAAGAAAATTTTCTTGGATAATTTAATTTCTATATTGGATATAATTTATTTAATTTTTTTATTGAAAATACATAAAGATTATTACTCACGAGTTTTGTTAACAACGGGCATCCCTTAATATTAAAAAATATATATGAATATTCTACTATATTGCTCATGAAGTTATTTTTAAATTATTCTTAATCTTAATATTAAAAGATATTTGAAAATTGAATTATATATAAGAAAATATGAAAATATTTTGCCGAAAATACCGATAAAAGAGAGATATGACAATATCTCGTCAAAGAAGCATAAATTTATATTAAATAATAATTCATTATATTTAAATTAAACAGTATATCAATGTGACAAATATTACAGTACGCTATATTTTTATTACATATTAATTTTTTATACAGAAATAATAATTATTTCCCAATAAAATCGATAAATCATTAGTAAATTATGATTTAAAGTAAAAGTAGAAAATTTTCTTCGTATATATACAGCGTGTCCAAAAAGATTGGGACCAAACCTATACCACATATTACCGAGATCAAATAGATGAAAACAATTCGTTTAAACTTATGTTCGAAAGAGTTTTATTGCTTTTAAAAATATTTATCATTTATTATAGCAGTCATAAGAAACGTTCGATCGAAAGAAAAAAGAGAAAGAAAGATTTCAGCGATGATTAATTAATTCAAACGTTTCTTATAATCGCCATGGTAAATCATAAATTTTTCTTTATCTATTTGATCTGAATAATTTGGAATTAGTTTGCTTCAATAATAAATACTATTGCTATGAATTTTTTATTATTTAATTTTTAGACAATCTATGTATATACGTATGTGCGCGCACACACACACACACACACACACACACACACACGTCTGTGTATATTCAATTATCTATAAATATTTAAAACGCATTAAACATAAATATTTTCGTGAAATTTGTATTCCCGTTGATATGAAAAGTATCGTTTCGAACAAGTGATTATTTTATCGAAGAACAAATCGAACGAAAAATCGTGTGAAATGGTAAAAGCTCGCGTTGTACGAGCTCGAGTCGATACGAGCCAATTCAACGTAAAGAATGAAAAGGGTGAGAGGAGTGGGATGAAAGGGAGAAACGACATCGTTGTTTGTTTGACCATTAAAAACACTCTAATTGGCCGTGCACGCGAAATGTTCGGACGATTTGAAAATCGCGTGTGAACGAGCAATGAAATCGTCATTTTCTTTTTTGGCTTTGAAGAATGCAACGAGGAATATACGTATGCTAGAATCGACTACCCTAACTTCACGAATCTTCGATAAGCTCGATCTAAAGAGTGAGAGAGATGAAAGAAAGAAATTTACGATACTAGATCGCGTGCACGCGTTATATAGCCTTGTTATTTGTTTCTTTACTTCTGACAATTATTTCTCAGGCACGAAATCGAACGATTTCAGGAAACTACGATGATTCTTATCAAACTATGTACATGTAACTTATACCTAGCTATCTATGAACTAACGACCAGAAAGTAGCCTTCGTGTTAAGATGCAATTTCGTTTTCTAAATAATTATTTACGACGTGTACTGGAAGCTTTCTATATATTCGTGAGTCTAGTTATACGACTTGTAATTACGATATCACGATCGCTTTAGAAAAAAAAAAAAAAAAGAAAAGTACAACTTGAAAAAGAGATGAGAAAAGAAAGGGAGAGAGAGAGAAAGAGAGAGAGAGAGAGAGAACAAAAAAAGAAAAATCTCTATCCTCTTAAGGAGCTTTCAACTTTTAAATCTGCGATCAATAACTCCGGCCATTTATACTTTTGACGATCCATTTGAAGTATTCCCACTTCGATACTTTCGATTTTTATATTTTTCTTGGATAAATTTCTTTATTTTTTCTTTTTTTTCTTTTTTTTTTCGTATGATTTTTCTCTGCGTTTTTTATTTTTATTTCTCTCCACGGAAAAATAATAAAACTGTTTTTGTAATATGCACGGGTACGCGTCTGTATAATATAAAACGAGAGAAAGAGAAAGAGAGGGGGAGAGAAGGGGAAAGAAAAAGACAGAAAATGGTAGAGGAAACTGAGATAACTCGGACTAGTTTACGAGGGTGTAAAAACTTGGAAGTTGGTGGTTTCAAAAAAAAATGATGCTTATAAAGAGTCGTGCTTATGACTTTAGAAATACAAACAAGAGAATTCGTGGACCTTCGTGTATGAACATTTGCTTAAAATTATCAACCGAATTATGATCGCTCGTTCTAAACGATATAAACAACAACAACAACAACAACAACAACAACAAGATCTTACGGAAATATTGTCAAATAATATAAATCTGTAGAAAAGAATTAATATAGGAAAAATTAACGTTTCAAACAGTTCCTTTAATAAATTATAATTATCTCATAATTATTATATAATAATTACAAGATATTTCAAAGTTTCTTTAATCAAACTTTTCAAAAAATCTTTATCGAGACAAGATGTAATAATATATTTCAAAAACAAAAAGAACTCTCCTACGTACACGTGTATGAGACTACATATGTTTGCATATATACATATATCCAACCATAAATTATCAAAGATGTTACTAATAAAATAAAGAACGTATCTAACAGGGTATTTTATTCGTACGACAAAGTATTTCGATTACTCGTAAAAATCGATTTACAGGACACACGAAAGGAACTAGCTACGTACACACGAAACTTTAATACGTGTCCCAAGAGAAGGAAAGCAAGTAAGGATAAATAGAAAAAGAAGAGGACGAAGAAAATAAAGTAGTAAGAGAGAAAGGAAGAGAAATGAAGAGAAAGAAAAAGAGAAAAAGAAATAGAGAAAAATAAATAGAGAAATTACGATTAACCAGAAGGATATTGCGCCTTCTTATTCTTACTATTTTACTCTTTCATCGTGAACAATATCTAAGGTAGCTAAGCGTAAAGTGCAAAACGTCGAAAGAATGAGCCGATACTCGGTTTGCTTGCTTCTCCCTACTTCCTTGATCACCCTTTTCCACGAATAATAAATTAACAGAAGCTCAGGATTATCGGTAGTGCAGAGGATTACGACGACTTTGGAGGGTTTATTGAACTTTTATCGAGAGTCCACGAAGCGAGGAGGAAAAAATCAAGAAGAGAAAGAGAAAAAGAAAGATACAAAAAGAAAAAGAGAAAAAAAAGAGAGACAGAGAGAGAGAGAGAGAGAGAGAGAGAGAGAAGTGTACAACGAAAGGAAACCAATCGACAAAAAGAGGAGGAATAAGAAGAGGAGAAAAAGCAATGGCAGAGGGAAAGGAAGAAGAAGAAGAAGAGGAAGAGGAAGAGGAAAATACGAAGAAGAAACGGATAAGAACAGGAAATGAAAGAGAACTGCTTCCTCTTAGCAATCTCCGTTGGCAATTCGCCGATCCGATAAATCCAATCAGCTTACTCATCTACCTACGTGTATCTGCGCACGTCTACTAATGATCCCTAAACCCAGCCAATTCCAATCGAGACTCTTCTACTGGTATCCTGATTGCTACGCTACGCGAAGGATGCACTTATTTTCTCGAAACGAAACCTTTGCTCTTCTTATATTTTATTATCTTCCTTTTCTTCATCCTCTTCGTATCTAATCTCCGTTTTACGTGTTTTTCTTATAATTTTCGATAACCATTTTGATATACGTATCTATCGTACGCAGGTGCACAGATACATCTAATTACGTATACGTTTGATACGGTGCTCTGTTTCGTTCAATGAATTTTTGTCGAGACGCCATTTTTTACTATACAATTTTCTATAACCATTTTGATATACGTGTCCATCGTACGCAGGTGCACAGATACATCTAATTACGTATATGTTTAGATACGGTGCTCTGTTTCGTTCAACGAATTCTCTTCGAGACGTCATTTTAATTCGATATCAATATAATTGGAAATCGTGACAAGGAGTATGTAAATTCGTTCGTTTCCCATCGAAAAAATATAGAAATAAATAATATCAATAAAAAGAAGGGGAAAAAATTTGTGGAATTAAAAATATTTCGACTCGTTTTCTCGGTTGAATCGAGCTAGCCCGAACGATATATTTAATGAATATGCGAGTGAGATGGTATGCTACATTAACGCATGAATTATTCTCAATCCGCAGCATCGGATTTTCATCGGCTGAAAATTTCACGACTTGTCGAACAGGACTTTTGCTGCTGTTACTGTAGGGGGAAAAAAATGAAAAAAAAAAAAAAAAAGAAAAGAAAGAAAGAAAGAAAATAGAAGGAAACAAAAAAAAAATAAAGCTGAAAAAGTCCGGATGGAAAGAAAGAAAAAAAGAAAATGACGATAAAGCGAATACACAGTGAATAATAATATCGAGTTTCGAACGTTGGTATGCTCTTTAATTTATGATTGATAGAAAAAGAATTTTCTTTTGAATTCTCATCCGTTTTTTCGACGAGTACGAGTTCTTTCGTAACGCGTTTTTTTTTACGCGTGAAGAACTAAGATGAAATTACGAAGAAAAAAGAGAATAAGAGAGAGAGAGAGAGAGAGAGAGAGAGAGAGAGAGAGAGAGAGAGAGAGAGAGAGAGAACCAATAAATTTCCAATATCGTCATAGAAAGAAAATTTTATGGAAAGATATCTTTCTATGATCCGTTAACGATAAAATAATTAAATATGAAATATATCCAATCACATATAAATCGAACAATTATACGATGGGAAATTTATAATAAATAATAGAACGTATTATTTAACAAGAAGCTTAAATATATAGACTTATACAGAGATTATATATCATTCAATGAAGAGCTTAAATGTATAGAGATATGAAAGAAAAAGAAAACGAGAGAAATATATATCAATATAAATTATATATATTATAAATACTAATATATAATACACTATATAATATATATATAATATATTATATATCATACAACAAAGAATTGAAATATACAAAGATATAGAAAAAAAAAAAAGAAAGGAAGACAAAGAGAAAAAGTTTTGATAGCTTCAAGTGATTTTACTTAAAATTTGATACATGAACTCGAAGCTTTTGGACGCGTCAACCCGTTTCCTCCGCATCTTCTCCGATAGTTTGCATTGTGTTAGCCGTACCCCAGGAACAATTCGCACGGGAATTGAACGCTCTCGGTAGCCGGAATTGCACGGAGAAGCGACCTGATTAACGCTTCTCCTTGGTATAGCATAGCACACGTATCCATTGGTCCAAGGTAACGATCGATGTCCGGAGAACAGTGAGGAAGTGTGTGTGTGTGTGTGTGTTTCTGTGACATATACTTGGCAAGGCAATTTCGTATTCTCCTACGGTACGAATGCTCTTAGAGTTACAATCCTAACGAAATGGTATTAGTCCTACGAATCATAAGCAAAATGCATACATTACTTTTAAACATATTCATAATATATATATAAATATATATATATATATATTATTTTCGTTATTTTCGAGTTTTATATTACACTAGAGAAAGTTAGTATTATAAACTCAAGAATATTTCGAATAGTAATAAATTAGTCCTACGAATCATAAGCAAAATTAATACATTACTTTTAAATATATTTATAATATATATATATATTATTTTCGTTATTATCAAGTTTTATATTACACTGGAGAAAGAAAGTATTATAAACTCAAGAATATTTCAAATAGTAATAAATTAGTCCTACGATTCATAAGCAAAATGCATACATTACTTTTAAACATATTATATATATATATATATTATTTTCATTATTATCAAGTTTTATATTACACTAGAGAAAGTAAGTATTATAAACTCAAGAATACTTCAACGATAGATCCTCTAGTCTTTCGACGATCCGTCGTCTCTCGACTGGTATCAGAACTGGAAACTTGGAAAACGCGACTCTATCGTCGTAACTATCCTCGAAACAATGAGAGAAACGAAGCAGAGTAATCCTTTAGGAGGGGATCAGGACGTTGAACGAAAAGTACGAGTAAGAAGGAAAGAGAAAGAAGAAAGATGAAGAAGAATGAGAAGAAAAGAAAAGGCCAACAGACACATACGACTTACTTCTCGACGTAAAATGATAGCTTCGAGAGAGAAAGAGATACGGACAGAGAGATAGAAAAAGAAGAAAAAAAGAAAAAAAGAAAAGAGAAAAAGAGAGAAAGAGAAAAGGTGAATCGAAAGGCACAAGGAAAAGAGGCATGCTTTCGAATTCTCTGAACTCTGGTTTGGTCTAATCGATCAAGAACTTTCCTAGTAGAAATATCCTATCTCACGCATACACGCAAGCCTATCGAATAGATTTTCAAGAGTCCAAGGTAAGAATCGTTAAAGTCGATACACTCGAGAATCCCTGATATGTTTCCGAAGATTCTCGGAAAGAGAAAAGAGAAAACTGAGATCCAGAAAAAGTAGATGGAGGAGGATAAAGTCCAAGAAAGAAAGAAAGAAAGAAAGAAAGAAAGAAAGAAAAGAAAAGAAAAGAATAGGGTTCGACATGAGAAATAGTCCGGCCAGAACTGGGACTATGAAACTTTCGCTACTTGACGATTCAACGCGACGAAACGTCCGCGAAATTGGAAAGCACCCTCTCGAGAAGGCGAACACGCTCCTGACTTTTCTTCATTTTATTTTCTTGGCCCTTCTCTGGTCTGGTTTGGTTTGGTCTGGTCTGGTTTGGTCTGGTTTGGTCTGGTTCTCTCTTCACGGTTCATCTCTTTCTATCTTTCAAAAAGATATGGTTAAGATGAAGTGGGAGTAGGAAGGAAGAAAGATAAAGAAGAACCTTGGGAATTTCAGATAAGAACGTTACTCGGGCTAATGTTAAGAAAGAACTTTCTGATAACTAACTTAACGCTCTCTTGTTAATCCTTGCCAAGTATTAACTTGAAAATTCATTAACACGATTTCCTACGATCGGATTATTAATACCGAAGGTAAAGAGAAAAGGAAATCAAAAAGGGACGACGTTTAACAACGGGAACGGAGAAAATTATTGTCGCAAACTCTTTCTTCATTCATTCCAATCGAGATTTATTCGGACGAGTGTACACGATAGACATATACGTTCAATTCTCCTGAATTTTAAACAGTTCTCATCCCTATCCTTTCTCGATTCACATTAAATATACAAATTCTATTTCCTCCTTTCCATCGTTGATCTTTATTTTATGTTGTTGCTTGTAAAACAAACAAACAAGCAAACAAACAAATAAATCAATCAATCAATCAATCAATCAATCACTCAATCAATCAATTAATCAATCAATCAATCAATCAATAAGAAAGCATAACAATTTTTCGATCGACGAGAAAAAGAAGAAACAAGAAGGGGAAAAAAAAGAAAAAAAAAAAAAAAGAAAAAGAAAAACGCGATCACAGTGATATATCTACGAATTCCCGAAAGAAATTTCAGAAAGGTAAAGAGAGACGTTTTTCTCGTATCTCCAAGAGTGTTCGAGCAAAGCTACAAAAATTCAAAGGTAAATTCTGTGACGGAAAAAAAAGTGAGACAGAGAGAGAGAGAGAGAGAGAGAAGGTATCGGCAGACTACTCGTTACGGTTGCCTTTTAACGATGTCAAAGCATCCCTCCATCCACGAACACGAACTTGGCTTGGCATTTCTTCAAAAGAATAAAAATCGAGGCTTCGCGATGGTATGTGGCTGTATTTTAGGATGGTTCTCTATGTATCTGTGTGAGTGTGGGTGTAAGTATGTGTACGTAGGTACTGTGTAATGAATTTACACGACGTTTCGTTGGGAGTTTCAATCTTGTTTTCGCGCTTGCTCACCTTTGCCACGGCTAACTTCTTACATCGCGTTAACGAACGTATTTATACGGCTACGTTTACGCGCTCATTCGATGGAATCTCTCTCTTTCTCTCTCTCTCTCTCTCTCTCTCTCTCTCTCTCTCTCTCTCTCTCTCTCTCTATCTATCTATTTATCTATCTATCTCTTTCTCTCTCCCTTTCTCATAGAAATGAGTTCAAAGCCGAAGGGCAAGTTTGGTGTTCGAAGCACGAGGAAAAACAAGGAGATACCCGTGTGAGATCGTAATTTTCACACCACGAACAACCCCTCACACTCTAAACCAACCCTTCCTACTTTCCTCGTGTCTTCGCTTCGAACGACGTTGGAAATTGATAACGGTGGTTCAACGTGTGTAAAGAAAGACGAAGAGAGAAAGAGAAAGAAAGAGAAGAGAAGAGAGAGAGAGAGAGAGAGAGAGAGGAGGCCAAAGAGCTGTGAAATTTAATTAGTCGAATAAACTGGATCAAGCTAGACCCGTTTGCCTTTCCTTCGTTAACTCGTGCTCTTACGAGACAAAGAGAGAGAGAGAGAGAGAGAGAGAAAAGAAAAATAAATTCACAGACAAGCATGATCTTCGATAGTATTAATAAAACGACTTGAAAAATATCTTTAGAATTTTAGCGATTAAACGATACCGAGTTGGTAATACGATTCTGGAAATTTTCTAAATAAATCCTTAAAAAATACATATATTTCGTCGTAAACACGACGAGATTGAAAAAATGATATTATTGAAAAATATTTTCTTTCCTCTCTCTCTCTCTCTCTCTCTCTCTCTCTCTCTCTCTCTCTCTTTATCTATCTATCTCTCTCTATCTATCTCTCTTCCAATTTTCAATATTACGATATATCACTTTCATTTTATTTTCAAAAGAGATCCCTCTCATTTTACTTTAAAATAGATCTTCCGTGAATGTTTAACGTGCAAATCGTCGGCAAACTATGTGGTTATGCTAAATAAACGATTAACTCGACACACCCGACGACAAGATGAGATTTATCATACATTTCTTATGCGTTCTATCAAGCCTTGTCATGGAATAAGGGAGGGAGAGAGAGAGAGAGAGAGAGAAAGAAAGAAAGAAAGAAAGAAAGAGATAGATAGATAGATAGATAGATAGATAGATAGATAGATAGATAGATAGAGAATGTATGAAATAGAGAGAGATAACAAAAAAAAAAATGATAGAAAGAAAGAAAAGTCAGAGTATATTTCCCTGAGGAGACTTAGACGTGGAAAAACTCATGGTGCCTAGGGCAAGAAAGGCGATGCCTTTAACGCGAGTCGTCGAGTTAAGGAAAATGACGAGAACGATAGCGAACGAAGAAGAATCCAAGAAGGAAACGGATAGAGGATCGCCTTGGGCGTTAGAAACGAGAAAAGAGAGAGAGAGATAGGAAGAGAAAAGTAGGAGAGGTCGTTTAAATTAGTCCGGAAGCTTCCGTAGAAATGAATTCAATAATTTAGCGAGTTGGAAGGCGAATATAAAGCGAATAAACCTGAACGTGTCCTCGAGAAAAGCCAACCGAAAATTCCCTGCAACGACGAGAGCGATGCGCTCTCGAAACGCTTCACCTCGTTTCCAAAAGCTTCTTCTCTACGTACCGCATTTACTTCGGCGTACATGCAGAAATATATATATATATATATATATATATATATATATATATGCAGTGATGGATGTACAGAACGAGAGCTCGAAGATAATTTCAAAAAAAAAATCGGTTCAAGTAGTTACGATAACGTGAGATCGATTTTTCGAATTATCGCTTCTTTCTTTTTTCTTCTTCTTCTTCTTTTTCTTTTTGTTTGTTTTTTCTTTTTCGTCTCTGTGCGAATTAGAGACGAAATAAAAATTGTGAAATTTTGGCGAAAGATAAAAATATATATATGAGAAAAAAGATGTGTGTGTGTGTGTGTGTGTGTGTGTGTGTGTGTGTGTGTGTGTGTGTGTGTGTGTGTGTGTGTGTGTGTGTGTGTGTGTGTGTGTGATAATGAAATGTTAAATATGTATTAATGGATGATAAGGTATATCGGATATTTTCGATTAGAATTAAAAGGAATAATTGAAAATTGAAAAAGTCTCGTAAACAGAAATTTCTCGGGTTAATTACTCGGAAATAATTATCACGAGATATAATGAATAGAATAATCCAAATGAAATTATTACTATTACTTTGTGAATATCCTGTTTTCCGATTGAATGCATAACAGCAGGTTTGTTTGGGAAAGGCACAATTCGCTTTGGGAAAAGGGATTAATGTGGAAGGCTTCCTGTGTTCTTTCAAATTATTAGCCCGGCACAAATATCGAAATTCTAACAATTCTAACGTTCATACGAGAAATAAGAAGAAATGAATATTTTCGTAGAAAGTATCCATCCGTGAGAAATGAAAGAGAAACAAAAAAAAAAAAAAAGAAAAAAAAGAAAAGAAAAGAAAAAGAAAAAAGAAAAAACAAAAACAAAAAGAAGAGACTTTTTTCAAGATCATAGGTGTGTTTGGTCGACCAACTTTTTTCGTGGATCTAACGCATGCACAGTTATGCTTCCTTTTCGAGACTAATGTACCGCTAATACGGTCTAACGCTTTCGACGTAGCCATCAGAAGGAAACTTAATCTTATTTACGAAGCAACGAGAGGACCATCGAGTCTCTCTCTCTCTCTCTCTCTCTCTCTCTCTCTCTCTCTCTCTCTCTCTCTCTATCTCTCTCGGTTACTCATTAGTTGAAAGAGTGGCGGAAAGACCGAGGCTCGCGTC
>NC_057707.1:1459543-1482043 GCF_014466175.1 Vespula pensylvanica | reverse complement strand
TACATATAATTTATGTACCATACGTCAGATTGAAATAACAGCTGTATAAATCATTTCTCTCAATTGGCTTTATAGTATAAAGAATTTTCTGACTTCGGTCAAGGCGCCATTTTGTACCACCTGACCCTTCCATTCCCTTATCTATCTATCTATCTATCTATCTATCTATCTATCTATCTATCTATCTATCTATCTATCTATCTATCTCTTTCTCTCACTATCCAACCAACTTTTAACTGCATCAGAGCCACGAACTTCCAAGCAAGCGTTACAACCGAAAGTTACTTGACTTCGCGTCTAATAAGAACCTACCCACGATAGGAAGTTCGAGGCTTTCGACTACGATAACGACGATGTTGTTGGAGTAACGGTCGAAAGTCCTCCATCCCTTTTCTATGTACACTCGCTTCTCCCTACAATCTCCCTCCTCGCAACCCCTTTTATTCGCTCGTAAGAAAACAATGTACCTACACGTTCGACGTTTCACGAGAAGTGATTTTAGTCACGCAATTCCGAAGGAAAGGTCATGTCGTTAGAATTTAAAGCTAAAGAATTTGCAACGATCGATTTTACGAGAGATTCTTACGAAGTAAAAATATAAAAGAGAAGGAAGGAAAGAAAGAGAGAGTAGAAAATTGTTATAGACATGATAAGGTAAAATCAAAACTTTCGATGTCTCAACGATTTTTAGCGAAAGATTTTAAAGATGGCTGCTGTATGATCCAAATAAATCCAATCGATCGGGTTAGATATAAGCGAAAGGGAAACACTCGTTACGTGTCTTTCGATTCCACTAAAAATCTCATCCTCCGGTAATCAGACCGACGGAACAATCGTGCTTTCGTTGCATCGTAAAATGACGGGGCCGCATGTGAAAGGAATATGTAGGTATGTACGTACATACATACATACATACATACATGTAACGTTCACGAGAGAGTAAAAGGTAAGCGAACTAGCGTGTACATAAACGAAAGGAGAGAGAGAGAGAGATGGGAATAGAAGCGAAGAGAAAGAAAAGGAAGGATAAAATCCTGACACGCGTCAGTCTCGTTTATCGTACGAGAAGCGAGACGTGCACGTATCTAGGCCAGGCATTTATCGTAGTAATAAACATCTTTCTATATTTTCACCGTCGATCACGACGAATTTAGGACGAATTTTTCGATGACAAAAATATATATGCATTTCTTTTTTTTTTTTTTTTTTTTTTTTTTTTTTTAAGTTTCTTCATACGACGCTAAAAGAGATAAAACATCAGACGAGATTACGATCTTTCGATTTGCGATCTTTGAAAGATAACCGATTGATTAATTAACACGAGCAAACTTTCTTCCACCGAAGAAATTTAGTTTCATCTTAGTATTGAATTCTATTTAAAACTCGATCCGAAGGTTTGGATCTTCTACTCGCTTCGCTTGATAGAAAAGTATGACTTTGATATCGATTTATCTGTTCCCCTAACATATATACATATACATGTAGATAATATATATATATACTACACACACACACACACATACATATATATATAGGTAGGTGTACTATATACGAAAAGATGCTTTTATACATGCTACGATCTACGAGCCGAGCTTTTAGGCGATCTCCGACCTACGGTTACCATCAGCGAAATTGCAAGCTCTCCTTTGTATTCGTCCCGTGCACTCGTTCGATCTTTCCCTTCTCAATTTTTAGCGACATAAATATAACAACGCGGCACTCTCGACGTCGGCTTAAGTTGAAAATAATGGAAGGATACTCGGGAAAAGGGCCATCTCTTCCTGACGTTCCTACGTATTTCAGGATCATATGTTGTTTCATAGCACTTTACAATTATCTTTTACGATCGATAACGATCTCTATTGTAACCATCGTCACATACTTTAAAACATCTCGCTAAACTTGAAAAATCCTACTGTAGCTTGTAAACGAATGTAAAGCAAAAAAGAAAGGAGAGAGAGAGAGAGAGAGAGAGAGAGAGAGAGAGAGAGAGAGAGAAAAGAGCGCGGTGAAAGAGACAGAGAAAGAGAGAGGAGCAAAAACGAGCGTGCGACTTAAATAATCCATCTCCATTTGCGAGTTACAAGTACATACGAATGCTTCTAACCGAGTTTGTTCGTCGGTACTCCGTAGTCGCGTCGAACAATGTGCAAAATATAAAAGCAGATAGAGAAAGAGAGATATAGATGTCACGAAACATGTACTTGAGTGAGCGAGAAAGAGAGAAACTTCAGTAATATCGCAACTCGTTACTTTCATCGGTATACCTAACCCAGTTGTCAAATCATATAGTTTGCTTTTAACTCGTTCAACGGTACATCACCTCCCAACCTCCTCCTCCCCCTTCTCCTTCCCCTTCCCCTTCTCCTCCTCCTCCTATTTCTCCTCTTGCTCTAGCTCGTCTCTCTTTCTCTTTCTCTTTCTCTTTCCAATCCTTTCCATGTGAAATATATCCGACATATGCAAACAATCTCCAGTATCCGAGAAACTTTACGTTCTGCAAGTCAAACACGACACGAATGCGGTCGTATTTTAATAATACTTCTCGAGGACAATAGCAACTGCTAGTTCGAGATAGCCAATACTTGGCAATTTGAAATCCCGAACAACTTTCATAAACATATTTGTGGAATAATTTTATCGATTCGATGCAATTTTATTTGGTAGAAAATTTGCTTTTTCTTTCTCTTTTCTTTTTTGTTTTTTATTTTTTTTTTTTTGCCCTTTAAATAATCCAAGAGAAATATTTAAGTGTTCGACTTTAAATGGAATACCTATAGTATAGGAATTTTCGTGTTTTAAAGTTTCAAACGAACGTGTAATATATATATATATATATATATATATATATATATATATATATCGTTGTTATTTGCTTAGAGAATTAATTGCCGGTGAAACGATCGTCGTTCGACACGAGGAAAGACTTATCGAGATAGAGGAAGTACGAAAAGCCGAGACGGATCGATCGTAAGAGAGTAGCGCGTGCCATTTAACGATAAAAATCCTTCGAGAGGCCGACGTTGAACGCCGACACGGTCGTTTAAAGAACGTAAATCGAGGAGTACCGGCTGAGAGCGTTTTCGAATTAGTGGACTACGTTTAATCAACGGGAATCGTAAATTTAACCGCGGTACTCGTTAGCGTCTATCGAACTCTCTAACGAAAAAGAAAAAGGAAAGAAAGAAATAAAGAAAGAAAAAGAAAAAAGAAAAGAGAATTTCTACGGTTCTAGACGAACGATTTTCAGACTCGAGAATCATAGCCGACTTGGTAAAGAAGAAGAAGGGAGGAAAAGTGAGCGAGAAAGAAGAAAAGAAAGAAAAACGAAGAAAAAGAAACTGGGGGAAAAAAAAATGAGGAAAAGTAACAACAATAAGGAAAATGAAAAAAGGGGTGGATGAATGAAGGAAGGATATAGCGAAGAATGATTGTAAAGAGATACTATAGGAGAGAAGTCGAACAAAAAAAAAAAAAAGAAAGAAAAAAAAATAATAATAAAAAGAACAGGTGGAACGTTTCGCGAACAGAGTGCGAGAGTCAAAAGTTTCGAAGGGTAAAAGTCGCGGGCGTTGGCACTTTTTTAATTAAACTTTCCACCAACCCCCTTCTCTCCTCCATCGACCTTGCGGATATTCCACGCAATGGCCGCTGATGCGACCGCACGAAGACCACCGTCGTGGCCACGCGACGCGGGCTTGAGAACTCTCTGGAATTTATTAAAAAAAAAAAAGAGAGAGAAAAGAAAGAAAGAAAGGAAGAAAGAAAGAAGGGAAAATTTTGAAAAAGAAAAATGACAAAAGTGACAGAGAGAGAGAGAGAGAGAGAGAGAGAGAAAAGATTTGCAAGAGAATAATTTTCGAATCCTACTCGTTCGAAAGGAAACCGCACGTTGAATTAATTTTCATTCTTGCTAAACCAGTATGATAAAGCACGATTATTGTATTCCAGCATCACGTTATTCGACGCATGAAAACTCCATTGGGGGTTTTAGCATTGAAACGACGAACGCTGTTCTCGTTGTTTAACACGTTGACTGCTTTTGTCAATCCTGCATAAATCAATAGGTATTATCTATCTAATATTTTATCGGGGGATGTTCTTTTTTTTTTTTTTTTTTTTTTTTTTTTTTAAACAAGAGTATATGTTATAGGAAAAGGATGAAACGCAATAACCCAAAAATCTTTCATACTTTTTATGATGAAAAGATGATATAAAACTAAATAAAATCTTGTAAAATATATTCGTATGACCTATTTTATTCTGCAAATATATACATGCGTGTATGTGTATGTGTGTAGAAGAAAAATCTGCAGAATAAAATAAATCATTCTATGATACAGATAAATATTCTATGATACTACAAATCATATATATATATATATATATATATATATATATATATATACTCTCAAGAATTAACGATATATAATATTTACAATATATTCAAACATTTATCTATTCATCGAATCAATGAAAGATTGAAAATAATGATAAGATTAAGAAGGAAAGGGTTCAAAGAAAGGCGTTCAAACGGTCGTGATAACGAGATGAAAAGATAAGAGTGCTAAGAGCAGGAAGGGTGGCATCCGTGTCGCGAGACGAGAGTCAAGGGTTGGTCCGAAAAAGGAAGAAATGCCGTAGGCGTCGTATAAGAGATGCACCAGTCTGGAATAGCGATGAAAGTCGAAAGGTTAAGCGCCTTATAGGATTCCACGGGTTCGAAACGCTTCGTGAGAAAAGTGTCATTTATGTCGACGTGCCTCGCGTGCTAGGAACCGCGAAAAGGGCACCACTGATGTTTATCACTGAAAAATAGGCTTCCGACGACGACGACGACGACGACGACGACGATAAAAAACGATGAGGACCGTGCGGTAAAAGAGAAAATATAGGGTTCGTGCTCATAACACGAACGTGGACTTTTCTATGATCCAAAAACGAAAAAAAAAAAAAGGTCGCCATATTCCCATATCCTTCTTGCAATAACAGAATAAAAGAAACCGATTAGAATAACAAAGATTATCGTATGTTTTAGAGAATTAAAAAAAAGTATTCCATACGTTTGTAGTACCGTCGATCGAATATTTAATTTAATACAATACGGTGCACAGAGGAAGAGAAAAAATATAAAATGCCTTCGCCTGAAAGGTAACATACATATCTAATAAAAAATCTCAACGATTCTCACGAACCACCTGTTATCAGGAAATAGTATCATTATTAAGAGATTATGATTCCACAGATTTAACCACGATATAATACGCACGCGCATACATACCTATGTGTGTACATAAGTATACACATAGACATGCATATTATACGTGCATGCGATGGTAACAATAAATAGCTGAGAGAGCAAGAGAACAATGCGACCTACTCGATATGTAATAAATACTTAATGAACAGTCGTGGGTGTCGATATACCCGGGGCTCACTTTCCGCCAATTATCGATTCGATCGAACCACCGACGCCACCATCACTACCACCACTACTACCATCACCAGTACTACTACCACCACCGATACTACTACCATCTCCTATGCGTAAAGAGAAAGAGAGAAAGAGAGAAAGAGAGAGAGAGAGAGAGAGACATACACATACATCTCCCCAAGAGATAATACCAGCGAACTCGTCGTCGGCAAACGGGTAAATGCGTTATCCAGCATAAATTCGTCGAAAACGTCATGCCATTAATCTTACGTGATTAATGTCCATTTATCGATCGAACTACCCTCTTCTTCCTACTCCATACTATCCCTCACATAGCCACGCGAAAAGCGCATCGAATATATTCGCGAGAGTACTCTTCTTCTTCTTCTTCTTTTTATCTACTCGAGCTTTATATTCGAAGTTCAAAAGTCGATACTTTTCTTTCTCTTTCTCTTTACCTCTCTCTTTCTCTCTCTCTCTCTCTCTGTATTCTACCTTTTCCCAACATCTCTGTGGTATCGCCAATAATAACAACCGAAGAATGTAACAACAACGACAATAACAACAAAATAACCGCAACGTAACGTTACGACAACGTTAACGATGAAAACAAAACAGACAGCGACAGGTTCGCCGCAAAACCGGTAGATCGATTCGTTTCCGTCGAGGGTTGCATCCCACGAAGCTGAGTCTCGAAATACCACCAACACTACCACCACTAACATCACAGACACTAACGCTACTATCACTACGCACTAACACCATCACTATCGCACTATTTTCCTATTTTACCTTGAATAAATCTAAACGATAACGAGCGTAACCGCATCCAAGCCATTTTCAATCCTTTCCGACTTTCTTCCGACTCTCGTTCTTCTTTTATCATCCATTATATCGTATAATTTCTCTAATTTCTTTTTCTCATCGACGATTCCTTTTTTCTCGTGATCATCGTTACATCGTATCTATGCTGATTTATATTCCTTTACGATTTACTCCCTTCTAAGATTAAAACAAACAAAAAATAAATAAATAAATAAATAAATAAATAAATAAATAAATAGACAAGACAGAACTATTATTTCCACTGATATACGTGTTCCATTATTTCTTTCAAAATATTTTAAATATCATGGTAATCGTCATATAGAGAACGTACAAGGTTTAACCTGGAATGAACGCGCGAAAAATAAAATAATCGGATGAGAAAAAATCGTACCGCGAGTACCGATTTACGAGGGAAGGTTTAAAAGCTCGTGCATTCCGATAAAAAAAAAAAAAAAAAAAAGAGAGAGAGAGAAAAAAAGAATGAAAAAAGAAGAAAAAAAAGAGAAAATGTGGAGAGAGAGAAAGAGAGAGAGAGAGAGAGAGAGAGAGAGAGAGAGAGAGAAAAGAACAAAAAATACAAAGCTTGTATAGGAGAGACCGGCGATCGAATTAAAACCTACCATCGCTAGCTAACTTTTCATCCAACTTTTTTTTTTTCTTTTTATTTGTTCGATTCATCCCTCCCTCGCGTATCGCCCTCTCTCTCTCTCTCTCTCTCTCTCTCTCTCTCTCTCTCTCTCTCTCTCTGTCTCTCTCTTTTTCTCTCTGTCTCTCTCTTTTTCTCTCTTTCTATTTCCCTTTCGCTCATTCTCATCGCAGGGAAAAAGCACGTGATCAGAATGTTCATTGGTAATTCAGTGCAATCGTACTGGTTGAAGAAGAAGCTCCCTAGAGAAGTCGACGTAGTGGTCGAATGAAGATAGCAAAAGTCGCGAGCTTCCGGAAGCTCGCTGAAAATTGCTTCGAAATCGACGTAGGTAAAACGAAGGGAGAAACTCTCTCTTTCTTTCTTTCTTTCTTTCTTTCTTTCTCTTCCTCTCTCTCTCTCTCTCTCTCTCTCTCTCTCTCTCTCTCTCTCTCTCTCTCGAATGTTGGACTTTCAAAGTGAATGTGCAAGAGCTTCTCTTCGGGGGAAAGTGTTGCGGTTGAGAGAAGAAAGAAGTTGAGAGTAAAGATGTTCTTGCTTCGAAGAGATTAAAATAGAAGAAGTAGAGAGAGAAAGAGAGAGAGAGAGAGAGAGAGAGAAGGAATGATTTCCTATTCAACGAAGATCACTTGGAAGCTGCAAGCTTTACATATAATGAAAATTCGTACGTTTCGAAGCAGTTGTAGAGAAAAAAAAAACATAAAAAGAAAAAAAGAGAGAAAGAAAGAAAGAAAGAGAGAGAGAGAGAGAGAGAGAGAGAGAGTGAGTCGATTACTTTGATTTGAAAAATGTTGTTGAACATTACGATAAAATGATGAATAAAATAAGAATTCTAATGGTACTTCTTCTCCAAGAGAATTCTTCTCTCTCTCTCTCTCTCTCTCTCTCTCTCTCTCTTTTTTTTGTTTTAATTCATGTCGATAAATCGAATATCCCCAAAAGATATGAAGGTTTTACGGTATTTGAAAAGCTCGAGTCGAATGATCAAAGCTCTGTGAAAAGAGAAGATGCTCGATGGCAGTATTATTCGTAGAATGGGACAGCTAGGAAATTCAAAAGCGTATGTTTGTCGTGTCCACTTGATGATCACTTCCCGGAATTGGCCTCGTGTCACCAAGGGAATTTCAGGAGTCTTCTCTCTTGTGGTCTTGTCGTAAGGGAATTCACTAAAATTAAATTAGAGAAGCTTCTCTAGATCTATCTATCTCTCTCTCTCTCTCTCTCTCTCTCTCTCTCTCTCTCTCTCTCTCTCTCTCTTTATATATATATATGTATGTGTGTGTGTGTGTGTGTATCGCCGTAACTTTAACACTTCGACTGTAAAATTTTGAAAAACATATTTTATAAGCACGATCGACTATTTTATTTCAAAGAGTCTCATTACGAATGTAAGAAGACTTAAAGTGGATATTTATCCCAATTATTTTTCTTAGTCTCGAAAACTTTTGAAAATTTGACCAATCTACTATTACTACTATTACTATTACTACTACTACTACTACTACTACTACTACTACTACTACTATTACTACTACTAGATACAGAGAAAGCAACGCTGACGAGGCAAAATCACGTCGAACGCTTTTCTACAACTTTGAAAAACTTGCTCGTGCCTCGAAGGAAACTCTCGAAAATTGTCTGATTCAACTTGCTCTCTCGAAATACGGAAAACAGGAATGAGTATCTAACTCGAGACTCTTCGTTCGACAGCACGCGATATAACTATCTCCGAATTAACGATAGAGAAAGTTCGTTCGAAAGATTATACTATTTCTTTGTGAAGAAAAAAAAAAAAAATAGAAGAAAGAAAACTTCCTAATGTCTACGATGAAATCTCTGACGAAATATCGACCGTAAAAAGAAATTCTATTATCCCATATACCTAATCCAAAGATAGTAGATATCTCTTCTATGCAGGTGATAAAAAAATAAAATAAAATAAAATAAAAAAGAAAGAAAAAGAAAAGAAAAGAAAAAATAAAAAAAGGGAAAACACGATTCGATGAAATCATTCCAGACCGACGACGAAATCGTCATAAAATATTCGTGAGAAAGCAGAGCCAGCGAACTTTATCGTCGTTGAAAGCTGTCGTGAAAAATGTCGACGTGTTCGATCGTCTAATCTTTCATCTCGATCCAACATTGAAATAAATTATAAAGAAGCTTTGGATATGTTTTCGTGCATCACCCTTATGTACAATAATATTATATTTCAAATATAATTCTCGTACGATAGATTTGAAACATATTATATGAACGAAATATAACAAGCTTATTATTATATCCGTTAATCTTAAAAGATCGTTCGAATGAATCGCGGATTAAAAATCACGCGAGATTTCGCGTCTTCTTCTTATAACAATAAATTCGCTTAAATTCAAGGCCTATTTAACGTCGCTGCAGAAATTACGAAAAAGGAGGAAGAGAAAAAAGAGAGATAGAAAGAGAGAAAATCTAACGTAGATACGCTAAGGTATATCCGTTGGATGCTTTCCAGTAGGATGCCCGTGGCAGCAGATTTTGGGAAAGCTTTCGAAATAGTAGAACGATCGTGAGCTTGGTATTACAGATATTAGCGTCGCCAGTAACTCTTTCGAAACGGTCTTGGCACGTTCAGAGAGGGTAGCAACTTTACCTCCTGCTTTTCGAGCAAGGCCTACGTTGAATATCGTACATAGATCGTAAACGCATCGGTAAATGTGCCAACGATGGTAATTTTTAACACCTTCCTTTCACTTTCAATACTTTCGTGTATGTATGTATGTATGTATGTATGTATGTATGTATGTATGTATATCGTCATATAAAACTTTGATGAAATTCGAGCAACGAAAGAAAAATAAATCGAATAACCACTTCGGTAGATAGGTTTAACGATATCTTTTGCAAAGTTCAAAGACTGAAAACATCGATTGGTTGTTCCTCTCCATTTTCGTCGAACTAAAATCAACGGTTATATCTTTTATTTCATCCATTTATTACGCTTTGCACGTAAGACGAAATCAATCTTGCAAACTCGACGGTTTTTCCAAACAAAACTGACAAACTCGATCGGATTTAAAAGAATGAAAGATAAAAAAAAGAAGAAAGAGAAAAATTGAAATAGGTCAACAAGGCAGAAGAGATAAAAAGAAACGCGAGAGAGAAAGAGAGAGAGAGAGAGAGAGAGAGAGAGAGAGAGAGAGAGAGAGAGAGAGAGAGATAAAGAAAGACGAAGTAGAGGATACTTCGATGAAGTTTCACGGTAAAAAGAGAGAAATAAAGATCCCATCTAAATCTCACGTCTCTTACGGTTTTAAAGAGAATTCGAGACACTATCTTTCCTTTGTAACTTCGTCGACCTAATTTAATCGGAATCGAGGGTGTGATTTTGTAACTACGAAAAAGTAGGATAATTTATAAACTGGTGAGTTCACTCCGACAGATTAATTGATACCGGTGTACTACATACACATACGCCTATATATTCGCATCTATAAATGACTGAGAGAAAAAGGCAAAACGTTGCCACGGAGAATCGATCTTTGAACAATTGTTACGTGAAACAATTCGTTGCAGCCGCTGAGCAATAATCTCCTACGAGCAATCTCGTAATTCAGCGTAAAATAACAGATGCGAATAACAGCGTTCGGTAAACGTGATTATTTGGTAAACGTCAGGAACGTAGGCGACGAGTCGCGGTCATAAATCGAAGAAAATTTAATGCAGCCCGAATGTAAAGCGAAATAAACTATACTAAACTCGATTAGAGTTTTCAAATGAAACAGATAGAGAAGACTTACCGTTGCTTTTCCAAAATATCGACAATTTTCTCGAAAGAAATCACCATCCTTGTTCGATCCATTCAACGAACTTCAAAGTCTTGGATTATCCGTTGTTTTTACGACGTTGCTTTTATCCGACATGTTTTCTCATTACTCACTGCTTGAAAAAAGAAAAACTTCAAAGTTCATATCAAGTGTCAGTCAGTCAATCAGTCAGTCAGTCAGTCAGTCAGTCAATCGATCAGTGAGTCGAAGTAAAAATATCGAAATATCTCGGAAGTTTATCACAGTCACTCTAGTAGTCGCAGTAACACTGTCTTTTTTTCAGATATCACGACGATAGTTGAAATTAGTTGGACGTTTCACTACTTGAAAAAAATTTGAAAGAAATTGAAAAATCTGACGGAGAACTAAAATGAAACGTAGAGAAGTAATATCTATGTATATATGTGTATATCGATAATGCATATCCACTGATTATCGAATGGCGATGAAATTAACTAGGATTCTTCTGGAGGAATCAATCAAATTTCGTGGATATTATCGCGAACGGAGAAATGATCGAATGAGATTTCTGTTAACTGACACGAAGAGTACTCGTTAAATTAATTAATCACTCGATTCACGACGCGAAGTAGCCAATTTCCTAGCGGCAAATGCAACTTTTTTTTTTTTTTCCCCCGTCAGTGGACCTCGAAGCGACTCTCGCGTGGTTGCGCTTTCACGAGTCAATTCATCGACCAGCAATGTCGAGTACCTACTTTAATTGCGAATTATCGCCTTGTTGCAAAATTCTATCGCGCTCTACTACCCTTGAAATAATTTACGTCCGATATATGCACATACATACGTATACATATATATATATATATATATATATATAGACGTACATACATAGATAGATAAATGCATAACCGATGCAAATGCATTTCATGTCTGCTACGCTCTTTGTTATCTCTGATAGGGAAAAAAACATTGCATTCTTTAGTCGAGTTTTCCATTTAAAAAATAGACAAGTTGGATATACGATTCTCCAAACACTGAAAGTTCTCCTTTAGCTTGTATCCTATACAATACCGAATGGTTGAGTCGATGATTAATGCTATTATTTTTTATCCCTTTTTTTTTTTTTTTTTTTTTTTTTTTTTTTTTTTTTTTTTTTTTTTTTTTTTTTTTTTTTTTTGTTTACTTTTATTTTCACGAAACAACAAACGCGGTTAAAACAGTACAATAGTTTCTACTTTGCTTGTTATTCATTCTCGACGTTGTAACTTTAACGAAAGTATAAAAACGCTGTTGAAAAATAATTCGACGGATATCTTTCGTAATATCGAAGATACAGAGAACAGTGACTGATTAAAAAAGTAACGTTTACAAATCAATAAAATCATAATCTATTTCTCACGATTTCGATAGGAAATCTATCGTAAAGAAGATCAATTGAAAATAGATGAAATAGAGATGAATCAGACACGAGAGAATTCAACCGTTTTAATAGCCTAGACACATCAAGGTCATTGTCGAGTAAGAACGACGAGCCAGTGGTTGAACCGATTGAACCTCTCCTTCTGGATTAAACGCTACTTGGATTCGACTGGATTCGAATTTGCGCGGGTAAATTGAACGATGTGTCTATCTACACGATTCTCCTATCATCGCAAACACACCCAATTATCCTAACTCTTCGTATCCTCCATTCGAATGAACCATGTTTCGACGAAACGATATACAACAATAAAAACAATTAAGTATCGAAGAATAACGCACACACTTTTGAAAACACGCACAGTATCTTTCACTGTGAGCTCACACACGCACAAACCGATCCGATCATTTTCACCATCTTTCTAATCCTCTTGCAACAGTCACCCTCGTACTCGATCGAAAAATCGTTAACGAAAAAACGACAAAATGAAAGACACCCAATAAGATTCAAATTCGAAATGAATAATTCGATTCGTACGAATTACTCCGACACTTACTTGTTCATCGATGCAAAAAAAAAAAATTTACAAAAAATTACAAAAAAAAAAGAGAGAGAGAGAGATAGATAGATAGATAGATAGAGAGAGAGAAAGAGAGAGATATACGATAGAAATATCAGAAAAAGAAACGACGTTTCTTTGGAAACGTCGAAACGATGCTCGCATTTGACGATTCGAAAGGAAGACCACACGAGAATACGCACTGACACGAAGTAAACACGGCGGTGGCGGAGCGAGCAATGGTGGAAAGCTGCGAGTTCGCAATTCGCGAATCCCCACTACCAACGAATGTAGACGAACTTATCCGAACATGGCCGATGTCAAACGAAGGTCAATGTACGCTAGGAGAACAGTCTCGGTATAGTAGCGGACAATTAATCGCGGGAAATTTAATGCTGGATCGATAAGTTCGAAACGTTTCTCTTTCTAGCCATGACAACAATAGGAGAAAACACATTTTTACCCTCGTCGGTAATAATATCTATCTCTATTTCCACTCCCACTCTACCACAAACATCCCTATTTTTCATCCCTATTAACCTCACTTTCACGAAATCTTAATTATAACCTCTCTTTAGTTACAATTCGTTCGATTATCTCTTTCTTCTTTATTTAATCATTGCGAACTGCAAGGAATGAAGAAAAAAAAAAAAAGAAAAGAAAGAAAGAAAGAAAGACAAATGAAATATATGGAAATTTTTATTCCTAATGATTAATAATGGATTGAAGTAAAAGTTGAAAAATTGAATCTTTAAGAATATGTTAAAAATTGAAAATAGATATAAATAATAAATTAAATGTTTCGTCGGCTATCTTTGCTTAGTAGAGGATCGATCGATCGAAAGAATAATTGTGAAATAATTCGTGTGATTTCTTTTTTTTTCTTTTTTTTTTTTTTTTTTTCTTTCTAAAATCGCATTTCACGTTTTACGAAAGGAATAATAAATTATACTTAAGATTAAGTCGTATTAATTAACGTTACGTAGAAAATTATTCTAACTTTAAGTTACAGGGGAAGTGAAATTTTATTTCTCCATGAAATGTTACATCCAATTATGCGAATTAGCGTACAAAGTTAAAACGATCCATGGGAGCTTTTCAAAATCTCGATTTGTTACGGTTGTCGGTAAAACTTATGAAAAATTTTGATTAAGGTACGTCGATATGACAAAAGCGACAATTCTCAGCAAATAGGCTTGTCTATAGTCGATCCAACGATGTTCCGTTCTAAAACAGAAAGAAGATAAATTAGTTATATTATAATTGCAAACTGCGTGTATGTACGCATGGAAACGTAAGAGAGAAAAGAAATAGGTTATTTCCATAATTAATACAACGATGTTAACCTAGAACCAAAAAAAAAAGATATATTTAATTATTTTGTAATCGTAAACAAAGCATATAAAGACATGCAGGTAGAAATGCACGTCCATTGAACGTGCTGGCAGATGCATTTTTTATTCCCTAACCATTTCTACTCTTCTCTCCTTTGCTCTACAAATAAATCAAATCTGAATAAAAAGTTAATGGCTCTCAAAGTTTACTCGAACAATAAAAACAAACAAAGAAAAGAAAAGAAAAAAAAAAAAACGAGAAAGAGAGAGAAGTAAAATGATCTAAAAGTATTTATCACAAGGATGAATGTAATATATTCGACCGGAGAAAACAAAAATTTTTTTACATCTGAAAATTTCATGGAACGGCAAAATATATATATATATATATATGTATATGTATATATGTGTGTGTATTTAATTAAACGTTTTTGAAACGAACCAAAAAGTAAATAAAAAAAGAAAATGAAAACTCTAACGCATCGAGATATATGCATTGAACAAAACACACCATTCTCGAACTATTATATTTTTAAAAGATATAATTAAATCCGATATCTAAATATATTCTATACTTAATTAAATAATTATACATTTGTAATCATGTCCGATGATCGAAAAGATGAAATGGTTCGTCTCCGTCAACGATGATTATTATTGACGAGCAAAATGACTATGTAATAAAATATAAATCAAAGATAAAATCACAAAGCATTAATTAAAGTTTTGAAGGAGCTTTGAAAAATAATTTGTAATCGATAATTACCTTCTTCGGCTACGATTTGTTTGACAAATTTGTTGAAATCTTCTTCACTTAATCACTGTATCGAAATAAAACGAATGAGGAAAAGAAAACGGGAATGAAAAATACGATTAAAAAATTTATCCGAAAGAATCCGATTCGAATTTCTCTTACATGATTTTCGATTTAATCGATGCATCTATAATTAATACTTCGTAGTAGATAAATTAGAAGAAACTAACGATTGAAATTATAAAATCTATGATATGTTTTATAACTTTACTTTTTTTATTTGATCAGTTTTACTTTTTCCTTTTTAATACTTTTACTTTAACGTACACTGTATAAACAATGTATGTATATATTCTATAAATCATTAGAATGAACAGAAACAACCAAACAGAAATAACGAAACGTTAATATTCTTAATATTAAATATCGAAAATGTAGAAAAATCTCTGCTAATTCGAAAGAAAGGAATTTCTAAAGAATTACAAAGACTTTTAAATTGTTTGATATCGATATATTATATATTGTGCGTGTGTATACCAATATAAATATTAGCAAAATATAAAGAGAGAGAAAAAAAAAGGTTATTTTCAACATAAATACTAGTACGTACTAATATGTAAACATACTAATAACATACGAGTATTATTTTATTTATTAAAATATGATTTATTTAATATTCAAAACGATCGAGTGTCATTTTGCATGAGGCATTATTGAATTAAATATAAATATTAGAAGATACTAATATAGTATATTAATATAATATATTAACATACTCTAAGTTAATATAATATATTAACTTAGTTAATGTTATTATTATATTATTAGTATATATAATATTATTATTGATGAGGCATTATTTAATTAAATATAAATATTAGAAGATACTAATATAGTATATTAATACAATATAATAACATACTCCAAGTTAATATAATATATTAACTTGATTAATATTATTATTATATTATTAATATATTATTTATTAAATTAACATTGTTTTTTCGTTTTTTTTTTTTTTTGTTTTTATTATCATACCATTTTGATATTGAAAACAATTAAATATTTTCTATTATAAATCTATATAAATGACTATGAATTTCGAATTGAAACGATGTATTATTCACCGTCTAACACATACACACAGGTGCAAAATACATCGTACGCAATCACTAACGCAATGACAGTCGCTAATGAGAGGAAACTTAAAACTAAACCCCTACTAACTGTTTCTCACTCATACGAGTAACACCTGGGCACACGCGCAAATGAGAACGCAGATGACATGGATGGGAGAAACAGAAATTAGTTTATTAGTAGGTGAAAATCCTGATTTAAAAATTGATTAATTTATTCCACAAGTGCTGCCGGTCTACGATTCTAAGTCTCGAAAGTCGACATTTTTCTTTCAAAAACAATAACTCTATCGAGACTTTTCATTTGTCAAAATAATTGATCAAATATCGAATTAAATTTCCATATAATCGAATAATCAAAATAACCTCGGACGATTCCTTTCAACAAGTGAATACTCTAATTAAAAAAACATAATCGACCACTTGTTTTCCAAAATCTATCAGTCGCGTTTGTCGTCTTCTTACTCATTTCTTCATATATATTGAAATTAATCATGATCAAATAAATTAACTACGATCCATGTAACGTATACCATATTACATGCTTTTTTTTGGAAATAAATTATCGAGCAAATAAATAGCCTGATTTCATCGCTAACAACGCGAATAAAAACGAAGAAAACAAAAGAGTACAAATGAATTGTACTTTTAATTAAAAACAATTCCAATCGATGAAACAAGAAGATCCTATTCTGAGCTAATAAAAATACGTATGTACATATATATGTATATATAAACAATGGAAAAACATGCACAAAAATAAACATACTATTCGTAAGTAAAACCAATATAAGAGTTACTCACGTACTCGTCAACAATCGATTTAAAAAATTACAACCAGTAACTCGTGTCGATTCTGATCTTTCGTCCTCGACATGATGAGTACTGAAGGAACTTAATTTTTTCACTTACTACTTAAGAAGTTCTACGATGGCTCGAAAACTACGTTGTAAGTTGAGGTTGAGTAGATTGAAATTGTAGATTATTATAATTATAATGATCTGGAAAAAGAATAAAAACGAATGTCGAATAAATTTATTGTCGTAACAAAATCGTAAAATTATCGTTAATGAAATCAAAAAAAAATTACTTACCAACAATTTCCTAAAGAAAATGTGTACTAATTTCTCGATCATCTTCCATGATGCACTTAATTTAATTATTTATTTATTACGAGACGAATTGAATTTAATTCGCGAATTTGAATGATGTGAGATATAATTGTAGTTCTTGAAAAAGAGAATTAAAATTATATACGAACAAAAAAAAAAAAAAAACACTGACTCTATCGCTACTACATTGCACGCAGTCGATTCAAGTTCACTCGTATTTAAAAATTCATTATAAATCACGAAACGCGGCTAAATTTAAGTTAATGAACAAACACTGCTTCTACTGCGCGATTTTTTTTTATGATTATCTGAAAAGAAAAAAAAAATCAAGTTAATAGTGTCATTGTTATAATAAAATAATCATTCATACTATAAAGAAAATATTTTAACAATAGTTTAAAGTTTAAAGTCTTCATTAATCCTTACACAATGATCTCCATAAAGAATGCTTCATTAATACAAATATAAGCATAGAGTCATATTTTAGAAATTTATATTCACTATAATTTTATTTAATTAATATATATTAAGTATAAATTTTATCTTATTTTATTTTATTTTATTTTATTTCATTAATATGTATTAAGTATAATAACATTACAAGGAAACACTGTCTCTAAAACTGCTCTGTACGTAGTCACAAATTATATTTGTAGAAACAAGATTTAAGTATATAATCACAAACAAAAATTAGTTTAAACGAAGAAGAAAACAAATGAAATTCCTCTACATACTCAGTTGTCGATAAAAAATAGAAGAGAAATGAATCAAATAAAGACAATATCACAATTACAAGTCGACTGCATTTACTATTGCCTGACAAAATATTAATATCTTTCTATCTATTATTAATTTTGTTGTAGATAGTTATTTCATAAGAGATTATAATATTTAATCTATTTGGATAAGATTAATTAGATTTAACTATTCAATTGATTAATAATATTAATAAGATTAAAATACAATTCATAATTATTAAATTTTAGTATATCCTTATATAAAATTTCAGTTTTTTTCATGTTAGGTTAATTATATTTTATAGTATAAATAAATTAATTTTTATTATTATGGTATACGTAAACTATATTATAAAATATATTATTATATAAAATGAATGTATCTGTATTAAAATAAAGAGACCTAGTTAACAGCGAAGAGATAAAACTAAGTATATAAAACAAAACTTACATTATGATGACAACGCAGACTCGACAAGACAAGTTGAAGACATGTTGACCGCGTAGACTATTTCCTGAAGTCTGATTGACCGAAACAATATGACGTATAATAATCTGTAAAATAAAAGGATTTTATAAGTAGAAACTAAAATTATTAATATATTTATAACGTATATACGTGATAAGTATATATATATATATATTACAAAAATCGAATATGATAGAAAATATGATCGATTTCGATTAATAATCAACAAATTATTAATCTAAACACAAAATTTTTCTTTAATCGCGAAAATAAAGTTGGAAAATTCGAAAAAAGATATTACGAAGAAATTCTCCCGATAACGATATGACGTCATTTTTTATTTTCGCGAATATCTTTTAAACGCGAAGATATCCCGACTTGCGAACATTCACGCGTGAAGATCGTTTTTTCTGCAATCGATTGATATATAAAAGAAGGATGTACGTTAGGAAAAAACATAATAATTACCTGTAATTAACGAGACGATAAAGCTCCCTTGTAACCGGTATCACAGTAAAACTCAAAATGGCCGAATTATTAACAGAAAGGAAACTAATTGGACCCTCGCGCATGCGCAATGCGAGATTTGCATAATGCCGTCCCCCTCCACTCCCCGCGAAATTCGTAATTTTTCAATTTATCATACGAAAACATCGAAACAATAAAAATATTATATACGAACTTAAAAATTGTCAAAACGGATACTTTATTACTTCCAACTATGGAAATTGATAATTATAAGTCGGTATCTATAGAAATAAAGCTGAAAAAGGTTGAAAAAGAATGACAAAGAAAATATATATGCAAGTATATACAATTATTTTTCACACAAATACCTTTTATTCTCGACACCATCAGGACTCGTAAACATCACTTGAAAGTCATTTACTTGAGAATCTATTGTTATATTGAACGATGAACTGTACGTTAGAAAAAAATATATTAATTATCTGTAATTAGCATAATGAAGAAACTCCGTTACAATTAGTACCATAGAAGAATCTAAAATGACGGATTTATCACCAATAACAAGAGTAACTAGACCCCCCACGTGACAACGAAACTTCCTTAACCCGCGAAATTTCTAATTTTGTGATTTATTACACGAAAATATCGAAACTTTAAAAATATAATATACGAACAAAAAATATAATAAAGTATAATATACAAAAAAAAAAAAGATGTATAGCTTTTTGTATAGCGTACTATGAAAATATTTTAATTAGTAATATTTAGTATCTATAAAAATAAAGATCGAAAAAATAAGTTATAAAGAAAATTGCATAAAATGAAAAGCGATTACATAGATAAATAAAATTACATCTCCTACGCATAATTTCCATTGCCGATAAAGAGAATATTGGAAATTACGTGAACCTTAGAAACTATTCACTAGAGAATTGATTAATAAATGAATATGCCAAAGAATTAGTATCCAATTACTTATAATTAATTCGTCAATTTCTTCTTAACTTACTACTTTTATTAGCAATACTTTTCTTGAGAAAGATTAAATAAAATACTCTCTGCAGTCGTATTTAAAAATATAATAAGACTTTTAGATTTGATTAAAGATTAAAAAAAAAAAAAAAGAAAAAAAAAAAACGTGTACATTTATACTCGCCCTTCGAGCAGTAATAACACGAAATTAGTAATTAAGAGAAACAGAGAGAAAAATTAAAAAAAGGAAGTCTTCCAATTGGAATTAGTACTTGCTTCAATGGTCGAACAATTAAATACCCTGTACTTATGTACACTTTGATCCTTCCAATCAACATTCTAACTCAAAGCAGACAAAGTAACCTTTCTACATTTCAAAGTCCTTCTTTAGTGTGTCTAAAGAGAGAGAGAGAGAGGAAGAGAGAACACCAGTCAAAATAGTTTTTGAATATTTAATATCCGGTTATTCAGTTAGCTCTCAAGGTCTTTCTAGTCTTTTAAAACAATATTCCCATTTCCATAGCTCTCTTATTATAAACGATAATAAAAATCAAAGAGATCTATGATAATAATCTACACGAAAATTTCCAAAAACAAAATCTTCATAATAATAAAATATCAGATGGCTAAATATTTTTACAAAACTATATGTATAGCACCGCATTGGACTCTCTAACAACGTCCTCTTCCTTCCTCTTCCTTCCTCCTGCTCGACAACTGAGATACTCCCGTTGCCTGGCACCAGCATCCTCTAAAGTAAATATTTGACGAGTAGCTCCGCTATCGCGGCAATACCGTTGCTGATGAGGGTTGTGCAGTGTGCACCCTTGCTCCGATCCCTTCATCCACTGGCGTACATCGTCGAGTGTTGGTACGTCACTTTGTAAAATTACAGTTCCTAGGTAGTTTGAAATCGCTCGTTTCTCTTCTCTCTCTCTCCCCCCCCCCCCCCCCCCTCTCTCTCTCTCTCTCTCTCTCTCTCTCTCTCTCTAAACGTAAAACTCCTCGAGCTGGACCAATACGATCGAAATTCATATAAGCTGATCGTTCCTACATTTACATTCGATTCAAATCGAATCGGTTGACTCCCATTCAACTACTTCTTCACAATTCAATATCTGAAAACGTTCGACAAAGTTGATATAATTATTATCGTAAAGAAATAACACGATTATAGACTTTTAATAACGTATGTAGGTATTGCAAGAGACCGCTCACGGCGATATGCGTTCATATTGAAAGTAACGGTAGCTCTCGCATCCAGAAACTCGTCTTAAGTGCGAAACAAGAAAAGTGCATTCTCGATAGTAAGTGCGGGAAGCTTCGAAACCACCACTGGGATCCTGTGGGATTCTCAGGATCGCTCAAAGCGCATAACTGGTATGCACATGTGTCCACTTTCGCATCTGTCGTAGATAGCTATATAAATTTCTTCGTCTGAAACTTAGAGATGATATAAAAATATAGGAAGTATCGTATGGTGATAAACTTTGAGTTCTCATTCATTTCATTTCAATGAGAAAATAAAAGCTTGTTAGATTATATAGAATGAATGAACTATTTCAATGGGAAAGTAAACAAGTGTTTTTCATTTTTAACTTATTATTATTATTATTATTATTATTACTATTACTATTACTATTACTGTTACTGTTACTGTTACTATTATTATTATTATTATTATTATTATTATTATTATTCGAAAAATCTAACTTGTCTTTTTGGCTTTTAAAAAGTATTATCATATACCTATAAACAACAAAGATGTTCAAGCGTTCTCATTGAAATGCACTATCCTAGAGGCAAAATACGATAAAGGAAGATAGTATACGTACACTGGCTTCTCGAATCTATAAAACATAAGCATTATACTTTCTAATCTTGTAGGCTAGCGGCGAGTCTGGCTACTGCATTAACTCTCGAGGCAAATGATGCGTGGCGTATCGCCAACCAAGCAACCCCAAACGACGCTTGGTACCTTGAACGTTGTTTGTTCCTTCTCACTATCGACCAAAACTATTTTCTATTGGCTAGGTCAACACGAAATATGCTTGGATTTAAATCCATCGTGTAACAGGAATCCGATGATGCCTGGATTAGGTATTCATCATTCAATATGCACATGTCCAATCGTCGATTGATAATAAATTGTTTGCATGATAGCAAAATCGATCTACCTATATATTAATAGCTTTATATATATATATATACATATATCAAAATAGAATGTATCAAGAGATCATATTAAATCCATAGGTAACACACACACACACACACACACACACACACACACACATATACACATATAATTAATTGAGAAGAGACAAGTAATTCAACAGTTTAAACGATATAATCGAGAATAAAAGGAAAATTCATAAGTTGAGGAGAACTCACCAGAATGCCAATGGTAACCGCAAGAATAATAATTCATTGATATCTCTGTTTGACCTCATGCATCTCATGATCATGGATAACGGGTAAAATCTCGTTTACGGAATTAAATCCAGTGATGCAAACGTGATTACAGTGGTTTCCAATCGAGTACTGGAAAGCTAATTCTGCTTAAGATTAGCTATGGAATTCCACACGGGTTGAAAGGGGGCAGGGGGAGGGGGAGGGGGAGGAGGAGGGTGAAGGGGAAGAAGAGGGAGGAAGGGAGGAAGGGTAAGAGGAAGGCCACCATTACCACTCCCACGAAGCCACAGTGAAACTTTGCTCTTATTCGTCATTAGTGTACACTGCATCGAGTCGCATAGCATGTATTTACTCTGCGGCCTAAAACTTTCAAGCAATCCTCTCGAACGTTCCTCGTAAAGCGTTCTGAAAGCATACACATTCTCATACATCTGTATTTTTACAAT
>NC_057707.1:1448908-1459443 GCF_014466175.1 Vespula pensylvanica | reverse complement strand
TCTTTTCCATCATAATTATAAATTGTTTGTTCGTATTCAAAGGTTACTATTTAAGTTAACTATAAACCAGATCTGGTATATAAGTTCTACTACTGAGTTATATCATCATTGTTGGAATTGTAGAAAGTTGAAAGATTGTTGAAGAACAATGCTTAAACATTTTTTGAAGAATCTGGAATTCCATCAAAAGAGATATGATGTTAAGAATAATAGGATGCTGGCAATGTTCGAAGAGATCATTAGCAGGATGACAAAGGGAGGACCAACTGGTTGATACTCCTCTCTCTCTCTCTCTCTCTCTCTCGTTCTCTAGCTCTCTCATCCTCTCTTCCTCTCCATGACAGAGAACCGAGAGCAGGCGTATGGCTCTAGGGGTTAATAGATGGCCGATGTCACTGCACCGAGGTCAGACACTGTGTCACCTTCCACGTTCGTCATTACGAATGCAGATTGAACCTCCCGCCATTACCCTGGCTCCTATCTAATCGTAGTAGAGGCTGACCACGAAACTTCTCGTCCGGTCAGAGAAAATTGCCCATTGTCGAACGTCGAGCCTCAACGAGTCTCTCTCTCTCTCTCTCTCTCTTTCTCTCTTTATGTCTCTCTTTCTCTTTATCGACGAACAGCGAAATATATAGGATCGAAGGCCACCGCACTTCACTGAGCTCAAATTTCACACAGCTCTTTCTTTCTCTCTATCTATCTATCTATCTATCTATCTATCTATCTATCTATCTCTTTTTCTCTTTCGATATAGATCGTCGATGCTCGATCAAGGTTTTATTAACCGAGAAACGTGTGTTCGTCACTGGAAAGAAAATGACAAGAATACCACTTCAGTGAGCATTCGTTTGAAAATGAATTGTAACGTGGGATGATATTGATAGTTAATTACTCACTGTATATCCTTCACACACAACTTCTCTTACTCTAATTATTTCTAGATCTCGATGCTTCATCCTTCTTGTTGTCTTTTCTCTAATTCCAAAATTATACTTTTTACGAGAAATGTTAAGCCTTCCTTTCCTTATTCTTCCACATCTTCTTCTTCTTCTTCTTCTTCTTCTTCTTCTTTCTTTAAAGGACTCGACTAGACAAGAACTGACATTTCCTTCTTCCCAAAGGAAAAGCCAGACCATACGATATAGTCCACATTGTTTCATTCCGTTTCTGTAATAGCCAGTTCAAATGATCCTCCTTCGACAAATGTCACCCTCGTTACGTTTTATTCCGCGGAAGTCATATAGCAAATTGTCTCTCTTATTTCTGGAATTTGCCCCTATAACGTATGACTCTCGCTCCGGCGATGTTCCATCGACTTTCGAAATATCACTCTCGTCAATATCCTCTCTGACGCCATTTCGAGGATCCATCATATTTCTTGGAAATCCTATCAATAACTGACTACGATGAGAAACGGTGGAATTGAAATAACTGAGTAAAGTGTATTATGTATTAAAAAAAAAAAAAAGAAGAAGAAAAGAAGAAAGAAAAAATTGAAAGAATAATATTAATGGAGTTATATTAAAACGAAGATTTATTGTTATTATTATTATTATTATTATTCGTAATTAATTACACAAGACCGAACAGCAGTTAAGCATCGAACAATTGTTACGAGCTCTTAACGTTCAAGATAATAACGACGCACTGTTCAACAGAAAATATCGTCTCGAGCACCATAAGGGACTCTATAATTGGCCACGAAATTCGTACCCATGAAGGACACGCGGTCTTTCATGGCGACCGGAATGGCGACAGCAAAAACACGAGACTTTCACGAGGCTTCATAACGTTTTTAACGTTTACAAGGGATATATCGTTCTTAATTAAGCTGCAAGCAAGAACCTTTTGCAAGAACGCGCTAAAATTTTCTCAACGAGTCGTCATATCTCGACTTCGTTAACGTTTTTATTTGCGCCGCATTTCCTACCAGAGAACTGAAATTCTATTCTATTTTAATTGGTACTTGAAAAAAAAAAAAAAAAAAAAGATAAATAAATAAATAAATAAATAAATACAAAAATCGTGCGTCAACTGTCACCCGATATTTGATATATAGCATCGTCAAATGATATCGTTGACATCGAGGATAATTAACGATCGTCCTTATCGTGGTTTATCGGGAAAAAAATAGAAAGTAAAATAGAGATATAAAATAGACAAATAGTTTGAATACGAAAAGAATCGATGATGCGTAAACGAAAGTGAACGAAGAATAAATATATTAAATATATGAAAATAAATGTATAAAATTAACGATCAATCATGTGGTCTATCGAATAAAAATAAAAAAATAAAATTGATATATAAAATAGACAAATAGTTTGAATACGAAAAGAATCGATGATGCGTAAACGAAAGTGAATGAAGGATAAATGTATTACAAGAGTAAGTTTCCGGCCGATGTAAATCCACGTAGAAATGAGATTCCAAGTAGTTTCCGGAGAAGGTATTAAAGGACTCTCTCTCTCTCTCTCTCTCTCTCTCTCTCTCTCTTTCTCTCACGAAGGACACGAAGGAAATACGCGTTGCCTTTTGCAGCGCGTGCGCGAATATCCCGTGAACAAGTTTCGCGCTCAGCCCCGTAATGGCCGGTTATAAGCATGAATATGTAAATGACATTTAGGGCGCAAACGGCCGACAGGGCTGTAAGCACGAACGCGCACTTCTGCCCTTCCATAAGCGCAAACGCCTTAATAACGTTTCCTCGTTTAGTTCTTGTCAAAATTGTCAAAGTTTTTTTCATATTTCCAAAGGATTATTTCCTATCGATTTCGATTCAAATAACTCCGAACGAATACTTTTATCAATTGTTTTTTCTTTGAATTAAAATTAATTCCTCCATTATTTCTCTCGACCCCGTTGGATTACGAGACAATAAAAATGTCGAAGAGAGTAAAAGAGAGGGAGAGAAAAAGAGAGAGGAACATTAAATTGCAACGACAACGAACCATCCAAATAAAATAATAGAAAAGGTAAAGTGCAGGTTAACAAAGAGTAATTAACGTAACATCAAAGACCACCGCAGGCTAGTACGGTTCGTTGAAGCTTTTATGCGACAGTCACTCGAATTGAAATGACGTTTTCAAATTTACGTCACCATAGAAATCTCTGTCATATTTCCCAAACATGCGAGTCATATCATATTTCATAGAGCACCAATTTTTTTTTTTTTTTTTTTTTTCTCTAATATTCATATAAAATTCACAAAGAAACTCGATTTTACAATGAGATTATGAATCGATATTACGACAGAGAAAGAGAGAGAGAGAGAGAGAGAGAGAGAGAGAGAGAGAGAGAGAGAGAGAGAGAGAGAGAGAATCAGATTTGCATTCTAATAAAAATACTATTACTGGAAGAGTTATAAGAAATTGATCCGTCGATTAATACGGAAAGGAAAAAAGAAGAAAAAAGAAATTGGATTCTCTTGATAGAAACAATTAAAATCTCACAGAAACATTAGAGAATATTTCATTTATGACACTGACAATTTCAAAACGAACGCTAAACGATTTCAATTAATAACAAAGATAAGATAGTGTATAATCGATGACAAAAAATTAAAAAGAAAAAAGAAAAAAGGAAAAAAAAAATAAATAAATAAATAAATAAAAGAAGAAAAGTTGCCTAGAAGGCTCGTCGTATACGTCGATTCTTGCAAGTTCAAGCGACGCGTTGCTCATTTTACATGTATTATTGCATTTGCATAATATTTGCAGTTTTTTTCATTACACCGAAATCCCCGTTTCTCGTAAGGTAATCCTTTTCCTACCCTCTACTCTCACTTCTCGAAACTACTTTCGTTGCCGAACTAACCCTCCCCTCTACTATTCCGCTATAAATGGATTTTTCTATGCAATATCTATTAGCATAGTTTTTACATAATTGCACGCGATAATACCAACGAGACGATACTAGCTACGTATAGCTACTTTACTGAAGCATAAATCACTTAGCCAATGTGAAAAGTATGTGATAATAAGAAACGACAAAGATCGAGGAGAAGAGAAAGAAAAGACGAATTAAAAATAAAACGATAATGAGAAAGTACAAGAGAAATCCAAAAAAAAAAAAAAAAAAAAAAAAGAAAGAAAGAAAATGAGCGAACAAGATCTTAAAGATAATAAACGATATAAAAGAAAATTGACAACGATATACAAACCTCCAATTATTGTTACCAAGGAGATAATTAAAAACAATCATTTTTCGTGCATGTAAAATTCAAAAGTCTCTCGAGTGTCCAACGTAAGAGAGTGCATCGAATTGGAAACAAATACGTTTAAGAGAGAGCAACCTTTAAGACAGCAACTAAATGCAGTTCATTATCCTTCTTTTGTAACATCTATGTATTTATTATAAATTGTTCTTGCACGTGGATGGCAATGTTCGCACGACGACTCTCTTCCTGTTTGTCCATTATGTGTAAGAACGTTGTACTTTTATTTTTCTGGGTACCGGAAGGTTGACGTTTGAAAAGAGACACTGGAAAATATGGTACGGTTAGATTCAGAAAGAATTATTATCCTATAACTTTTCATTGTAACCACGAAAATTATAATTTACAAGCATTTTCGCATGGTTTAATAAATCTCGAGAGTATGAGTTATGTATTATATATAGAAAGAAAGAAAGAATGAAAGAAAGAAAAAAAAAAAAAAAAGAAAAGAAAAAACAAGAAGAAGATGGTAAAACAAGATTGCAAAAGATGACTCAACATACAAGTTTCAAAATGCAAATATTCGAAGTTCCTCGATGGTTTTTCTCTCAACAGAAGATAAGCCACAAGCGTTAAATCCTCTTGTGACCATTTCTATGATTTATTCTTCCATGTAGAATAATACTGCCATGGTATATGACAACGCATTATGTACGTGCTAAAAATGAAATTAATTTAATTATGAAAACTTCAACGAGACAAATCTGAATTATACGTTTGAAAATAAAGGCATACATTACCAAAGAGATTGCAATATCAAGCTCTTGCGGAAGGAGTCTTACATGGTTTTAAACTTGTGTAATAATTTTTATATCTTTTGAAATATCTTGTAAATTAATAGTAACATCTGAATGTTTCTTATAAATATGTTCTTAATATATCAGTGATACGTTATAATGATATTATAATAACTTAAAATAATTGTATTTTTCTAAATAAAAAAAAAAAAAAAGAACAACATGCAAGTTTTAACACAGATTGTTTCTCAAACAATTATAAATGAAGAAAGATATGCGTAATGCTGTTATCATTTCCTTGACTAAAATATTTAAATACTCTTTCGCTGTATTCTTTTCTTATATACTTTTTTTATTACAGCAATAAAGAGTTCGAATAGTTTTTATTTTTCTAATGATATTAATCCATAAACTCATGGACGAAGAAAAGAACATATTATGTAATGATTACATAATTTATCTACATTGAAGATAACATTAAATGTATATGTATGTATGTATATATATATATATATATATATATATATATATATATAATTTTCATATTAATAATGAATTTTATTAATGATTTTATATTAATAATTGTTGTAATATATTAATAATGATTATCGTAAAAGACATGCAAGTTAAAGAATACATCAAACATAGCAAATTTTCCTTGTTATTTTTATGCATCAATATGAAATCGATTGACATATGTTACGGTATATCATTGCGTAGGATAATGATGTTTGAATGTACTAAAAAAATACATTGATTTTTAATACACAATATATATGTGTGTGTGTGTAATGTCAAAAATAATAATATAATCCTTACTCGTGCAAAGAAATCATTCGAAACTATGTACATTCCTTTGAATGAAAGCATACATGGTTTAATACTTCTCATTAATAACATTGGTAAATCTTTCTGATATTTTATGGGAAGTTCATAGAATGAAACTTGATATCTATCAATCAATATTGAATGATTATTATTAATTATTATTAATTTATGATGTAAAAAATGTATAATTATATATTTATTTATAATTATACATTAATAGTTAAATTATAATTGTTATTAATTCATGTGGAAGAAAAAAATGATATACTCACAAATTTTCTAAAAGGGTTGCACTATGATCTAATAATCTTTGTCCGATATAACGATTAAGATAAATGGTAATTACGGATCCTCCAATATAAATGATACATAAAATTGCTTCGTTTATATTTTTGATCAAGTAAGAAATCTGTAATATCTAAAACCAAACGATTTAACGATTCCCAAATGTTTTCAAATATCATCGAAAATGAGATATGAACGACGATTATATACGATTAAAAACATATTCTATAATTTGACTTACATAAATACAATCTGTAGCGAAGCACAACGTACCCAATATCATCTGAATTAAATATATTTGTTCACATAAGAGATTGAGCAGATCGATGAATCTTTAAAAGAAGAAAAGAAATTCATTTTAACAAAAAAGAAAAAGAAAAACAAATATTAAACGAAGAAGCATGATAAGGATAAAATTTCTACGGTACATACTCATGCGTTACATTTACTTGATGATTCACTATATCTTTGATCCAATTGTATGTATCGCAGGTTGCTATAGAAGATCAATCATACGAAAGTTTATGTGAATTTTTCTTTAACGGTTGATCAATCTTAAATCTGTTGAATACCGTACGAATAATGATTGAAAAGTCATTATAAAAATGACGTTTTCCTTTATTTACAATCATTATACTTATTTATACTTACATTATATATACTTATTAATAATAATAATAATTTTTTTAATATTAATTAATCAATTAATATACTTATTAATAATAATAATAATTACTTTTGCATTTTAATTGATCATTTATTTTAATTTTTTTCTTTTAATCGATTAATATACTTACTTATCGTTTATACTTACATTATGATACTTAATAAGGCACATGCATGCGTTACGCATAATAAAAAATTGCTACTGTAGTTACGATCCATAATATGAATAATTGAATGGAAAATATTAGATAAAACGATCTTATATCGAGTAAAAGAGTATCGATAGCAACTGGTAACATCAATTGAGTATCGTTCATCTCACCGGTGATATATAGAAAAATATGAGATACAGATGGTGACGTTAAGATAATTATGTAAAAATAAAAAATCATTGAAACGACAAAAAGCGATGATAAAAGTGAATCGTTGAATGTTTATTAAACGATACGTTCTTTCGTACTTACGTGCAATGCATACGGTGAAACGTTCATTTTCTTTTGCATATTTTCGCATAATAATTATTTCTTCCTTGTTCGATAAATGATTACAATCAAATATAACATGATCAAAAGGTTTCTTCGTCTGTAAAATTCACCTAAACATTTCCATTTTTCTCGATACGCATAATTTCGCCGACATAATTCTCACAATATTTCTTTGCGATACATACCAATTCGAAATGAAAAAAAGAATTATAATAACAATACGAGCCACTCAAAAGGGGTACAAATATTTGAAATTCTTCAACGATCGATTTCATATCAAAAACATACATGTAGAATCGATAAAACTGAAATAAAAGGTGAATAAAACGTGAAATGTAATCATTAGGAATTTATACACGTTTATAAAATGCCATTAAATTTTACCTCGAATAAAAGTGCGAGAAGCAAAGATACATTGACGATACACGTTCGAAGAAACTTTTCAAATTTTTCTTGATAAGGCCATAAACCTGTTAACATTAACAATCGTTCGTTCAAATCGTAGAATTCATTAGTGGTGTTTATTAGATCTTTCGAAGACATGACACGGAACTATTGTAATGTCTCGCAAGATGACTTCTTCGTAAAAAAAAAAAAAGAGAAGAAAAAAATGATAACTGAAAATAATAACACTATAATTTTCGAATCGATTAAAATATCTTTCCCATCGGACAATTACAACCCTACAATGTCAATAAGTATGAAAACAGATGTTTGTTCTCAACGATCAACCAAGGGTTGTTTTAGTTTCCTTTTCAAACAGAACATGCGCAGTCAAATCGAAAGCTTCCAATCGCTGTTCGACCACTGTGCAATAGTCTACATGTTTAAAAGCTCTGGATTGCATCTATCACAAAGAATATTTCCAATCTGTTTCCAATCTGTTTCCAACGACAAACTAAAAAAACAACACTTGTACGTTATTCCTTCTATTGTCCATTCTAATTATACGTTCTAATTATCTTTTAACAGAGTAGACAATAACAACTGACATCAATATAATCGATACAATACAGCGTTATAATCCTTCTTCCATTGAAATAATTACAGCATCTAGCATTTTCTTTCGTAGGAATAATAAAAAGTTGCACTTAACTAACAAACAGGTGGCTTCTTCTCAGCAATTAAACGAGAGTTTTTCTATCTTATGCTTTTACTTTAAAACGACATGCGCAACGAGTTCATTTCACTGAAATCTTTGTCATTCGTTGTCCGACCACGGTACGATAAATTTAACTTATATTAATTTAAAACAAATTGTACACTCGTCTCGAGTGAACACTACGTTCCCAGAAAAATTAAAGTTGCGTTTCTAATATCGCTGTGATTATTTATTAATTCATCAAAACTGTTTTAAGATGAGAAGTATCAATAAAATAAGCTTCAATATTTATTACTGTCACTTTAAATTCTACGTACGAGTTCATTTTTTCCTCTTTCAAGTAATTACAGTATCCAACTTTTTTGCAAGGACTGTTTCAAGTAAGAATCAAACGTTTGTTGCCAAAGTTCTATTGTGTCTTCTATTTTTCATTTTCAAAGGCATGAGACGTAGTAAGGTTTATTGACTGCTACTGCTACTAATGTTAATCGCTATCTAATCATAGTATAGTTCTTTAAACAGATACGGTATATAACAGAGACAAGAAATAGCTAAGACATTGATTAATCTTGCAGTAGACTTTGTCTAGCATTTTATCTACTATTATTCTTAAAGTAAATCCTGTAATGATATTAAATGAATACAAAACACTTCTGTGAGTACTTTGAATCGTAATTATTTAATAACGAATTAATTAATTATTTAATAATGAATTAAAAAAAGAATTGTAATTAATTTAATTTGTGATTATTTAATGATAGATTAAAAAAAAAAAATATTATGACAGAAGGAATGAAATAGAATATGAGTAAATTACCTGATGTGCGTACTATACATTTTAATATTTACTATAATCGTGGTATTTACTACATGTCAGTATAGGTTTTTAATATTTTTGTTTCTTTTTGGAAGTAATGATACTAATAAATGAAATTTAATATCTTCACTATTACACTATCATACATATTTTCACTATTACAAGATCAATTTTGCTTATTGCATATTATAATACATTGTAGCAACCGAAAATGCTTTTTGTATTAACTGAAACAATAAATGAAATTATTAATATAACGCACTAGTAATCGATAATTAAAGAATATTTACCGCAGCGAAAACTTCGTGAGAAGAAACGAATAAACCTCCTATTGAAAGTTCGGTTGACTTCATACTTCTTGTTATGATGAATAAAAAAAGCTTTTGAGTTTTGATAGTAAGTGCATAGAATGGAACTTTACACCTAAAACCATTAATAATGAAATAATCAAATAAATAATTAACAAGTCACGTTTAATATGATGTCGCAAATTAAGTTTCATTATAAGTTTTATTATTGCCTATCTATTGTGTCTACAATTAAAACAATCTTGTTGTATTATAAATATATAATTTATAATACAAGAAAATGTAAATATAATAATTTAACAAATGAAACAATTGATGTTAGACATTAAAACTTACAATTCCATGTATGTTGCATTACTGTGATCTAAGAGCTTTTGTCCAATATAAAAATTAATGTATATAAGAAATACAGATGTAACGATGTAGATACAACATCCTATTGCTTCGCCTGTATTCTCTAATAGTACAGACATTTGAAACGTCTATAAGAGCAAATCGTTTAACAATAAAATAAATATAATAAAAGATTCTATATTGTTATAATATATTCTTATCGTGCTCGCAAAACGCAAGACTGTTTTTTTTTTTTTTTTTCATTATACGTTCAATAACAATTTGAAAGATTAATATTACTTACGTAAATAAAATCAACAACAATCAGGATCATCCCAAAGAAAATTTCGATTAAATAAATTATCTCGGATAATGAATTTATCAGGTCAACGAACCTTGAAAAAAAAAAAAAAAAAAAACAGAAAAGAAAAGAAAAGAAAATGACAAAAAGAAAATGAATGAAAATGTAATAATAAAAAAGAGAAAAAAAAATTGTATGGTAAAACACTCTTACGAATTTTTAATGTATCTATAAAAAAACGGCAAACTAACTGCGTGGCCTTTATATAACGATTTATTATATCAACTATCCAATCGTACTCCTTCTGAGGTCCACTATAATAAAAATCCTGTTCGATACAATCTTGTTTTTTCTTAAATGGCTGAAGCGTTTTCATTCTGAAATAATTCAATTTTAAAATACATTTGCAAACATATGCACCTATTGCAAATAAATTTTTTTCTTTTTTTTTTTT
>NC_057707.1:1443572-1448898 GCF_014466175.1 Vespula pensylvanica | reverse complement strand
TTTTTTTTCTTAATTATCACATACATAAGAATGCTAAATTGATTGCATGCGTGTTGTATTAACATCAAATACGTTGTGAAAGTTATAAATGCTATCACAGTTAAGACGGTAAGTCCTACGAGTTCATAAATAAGTACACCATAAAATGCTCGTGAATCAGATATATAATTAACTGGTATTGGCAATATGAATTGAATATTATCCGATAAACCAACGATATATAAAATCACACTTAACATAGATGGGTAAATAATTAAAGTGTGATAAATATTGAAGATGACTGCAACAATATGAATATACGATTACAAAATGGAGTTAATCGTTCTTCGAAGAAATTTTTACATACTTACTAGCAATAAGTAACATGTATAGTTTGCTTTCTTTATTATACTTTTTTACAATATCCAATTCCTCGTCATCCAAAAGCTGTTCATAATCATTCATTATACGTTCATAAATTAACTTCACCTAAAAATAAAACAAATTCGTGCTTATCCTTCCGTAATTAAAAATAATACAATTAACGTGTGTAAAAAAGTAAATACGAACAGTTGTAAAATTGTAAACAACGGTGTAATATGTAATTATCGTACATAGACCGGGTAAAAATAACTGCATCCATCTAACAGTCAAATTCATCTCAAAGTCCATCATGTATAATTGATAAATCTAAAATCGATGTAAAAATATTTTTTTTTTTTTTTTTTTTTTTTTTTTTTTTTTTTTTTTTTTTTTTTTTTTTTAAATTTCAATTCATTCAATCAAAACCTTTCTATCCCTTTCAAAAGCATATGAAGATATTTTTAATAAAATATATATATATATATATATTTTTTTTTTTAATAAATTTTATTTCTTATATAAATTCTATTTCCATTCCATTTCCACTTACGATAACAATTATAACGAGAATAAAAACGTATGATACAATCAACGAAACTTACCTGATGAACGAACAAAGGTATAAAGAACAAAGTTAACAAACAAACTCGAACAAATCGTTCCTTTGAATTTTCATAAGGTCCTACGCCGATCATAAATAAAATTAATCGATTAAGAGTATTATTCTGATCGAAATAGTTTACTCCTCTCGAAGACATACTAACGTTTTCTTTCGTTCTCTACAACAGAATAAAAAGTTAACCCCTGTCCTATCGTTTCATTATGTATTCAAATTGCTTGACTTTGATAATCGATATTACATTCTACAGAAAATTTCACATAAAAATGTTACTTTGAACGTCGAATTGATTCCTCACGCTATTGTATTATATTCCAACCCTCGCACAATTAAATAATATCTAATGTTCCCCTCGCAATAGTGCAAACGTGTTTTCAAGTACGGTAACAGATGTTTCTTCCCAACGATTATACGAAGGATTTTTCTGTCTTATATCGTTGTATCATTCGAAGAACATGCGCAGAGGATTCTATCGACTGCAAACTTTGTCATTCGTCGTCTGTCCATGGTATAGTGTTCTTTAACTAAAAAGATTGAGAATAGATATCACAATTAGATATCGTTAATGCAAGTAAATTAACAAGTAAATTTATTAATTGATATTAAACGTTATAACTGTGGAGAGAAAAGAAATAATATTTGAAAAAAAAAAAGAAGAAAAGGAACATGAAAAATAATATTTTGTTTGACGATAATCAAACGATAAGACTTACTTGCAGAAATTATTCTGTAATATGCAGTTTTCCTTTTTACACTCTTACTCATAATTTGTAATTCTTTTCAAATTCACCATATGTATCCAATTACGTTATACGTTGAAAAGTGACTTGCAACTGTGAAAGAAAAAATTATATAATAGATTTAACGTAATACATTTTGATGAGAGTGAGAGGAATTTTTATCACGAACAGAAAGAATACGTATGTAACAAATCCTTTGAAAATTAATAATAGCGATAATAATAAACTAACGCGAAGCTCGTAATGGATATTAACAATCGTAACGTCAAAATCATCGTATTCAGAGTGACGTTTATTATAGTGAATTAAAAATACTAAATACCAAAACGATCCTTTTGTATCTTTTTTTGCTTTTTTTTTTTCTTTTCTTTTTTTTTTTTTTCATTTTACGATCGTTGTGTAAAAGCTGAGATAGAAGGATCCTTTTTCGTTATCTCTCAAAAATGATAATCCATATTGATAATAAAAAATTGATTGTTTCATATTTTTACCTGAAAAATGATAGAGAAACTTTTGACGAGATCTAGTGAACATAGCTCGAGGGAAATGTTTCGTATCTTGATAAGGCCATATACCAAGAATCGTCATCAATCGTTGAGTCACAAAATAATACGTATCGTAAACGTCCATAACTTTCAAGGAATGAAGTATGACCGTACGTGATATCGAAAGGATCGTCTGTGAATAATTTCTATTTCATTAAATATTCCTACATACCGAATGAAGTAATTTACAAGTGAGTATAACGCGGTTGTTGAATATTTATACGGTACTCTAGGGATTAACGTGTCAAAACCGATATACTTTCCAAGGTTTTCACCCCATTGGTCACAAATAATTATATGTAAAAATTAATGAATTATATGTAAAAATTTTGAACAGTCTTTTCTCTCACATTAAAAGATAACTGAATACTTATTCTGTCAAATTTTTCTATTACAAAATTGATTCATCCATTTTGATATCTATTTTCTTACGAATAATAATTAAAGTGTATTGTTTCGAATAAAAATTAAAGATTTATTTCTTTTATATTTGGAATGTTCGATATCGATACATTATATATCTTTTGTTTGTAAGATAATAAACGATTAAGATCATTAAAGATTCACATACATACATACATACATACATACATACATACATACATACATACATACATACATACATACATACATATATATATATGATTGAAAATTCGATTCGCTGATTCCATATTTCTAAATTCGACTATAATCAACTATGGCACTTGACGCGTTAAGGGAACGACGAAAGGTAAGAGAGTGTCTTTGTCAGTAGTGTTTATTAACAATACGTTAGAGGAGGGTATTGTGTTGGTATATAGAGAAGTGAAGAGAATCGATGAGAAGGATCTCTCGTTAACATCCAGTTCTGAACATTGCTTGGCAATAAGCGATCAACGAGACGCGAACAGAACACCACAGCGATCGACCTACACTCACTTGATCTGTCTCTCTCTCTCATTTCCTCTCTCTCTCTCTCTCTCTCTCTCTCTCTCTCTCTCTCTATCGATGGGCTTTGCCGTTGAGCTGTACTACTTCGACACCAAAATACCCTACGAAAGGGCTGCATTGTTGAGAACGGTAGGGGGACGAATATCTGCGTTATAGGTCTCACCCTGAAACTCCCAAGAGAGAGAATAGACAGGGAGGTCAGAGACAGGATAATAGGGATGATAAATCGCCCTTGACTGCCCTTTACGTTTTACCTTTGACCTTCATATTATATGCATTTTCTAAATCCAAAAATCTTTCAATTATGATAAAGATTTTATCGGTCCTTCGACAAGTGTAATGATCGATAAATACTTTGAACTGTTCTCTAATAAATTTTAAAACAATTTTCTTTTCTAATTTCTCGTCTACAGATACGCGCATACACGCACACGCAGAGACATACACACGGCTATCGTAATCGATCTAATTCGAAGATTTAACCTAGTGCAAGACGAATAACTTGTTAACATGTAATTCATTGGCTTGTTTTAGGAAAATCGTTCGATGACGATGCGTTTCGAGGGAGGGTTTGATTTCGATTTACCACGACGACTACGAGCGTAATAGAAACGTTGCTTCCGTGCGGAGGGTTCGTTCTCCGCAACGAGTTCAACGTTTATTACGCAACCACAATGAACGATGGTACTCGTACTCGCCGCAAAGGATTCACACAATATGGGCATCGAGCTCCCGCAAAAGAGGAAATCGAGAGTCTATACATACATATATACGTATATGTGTATTATATATATAATATATATATATGTTGTATGTGGTATGTATGTATGTATATATGTATATATGATTTATGTATGTGTGTAATAACACATACACAATATGTATGTATGTATGAATGAGATATGTAAATATGTATGTATGTATATATATAATATGAATGATGTATGTATGTATGTATGTATGTGTATTTATCCATATGTGTATATATGTGTGCATGCATGCATATATGAGAAAAAGAAAAAAAGCCAAAGAAATAGTCAGGATTGCTGAAAAAGGAAAGAAAGAGAGGACGAGGTCAGCCACGTTGAAAGTTTTGCATAGACATAATGGCGCGTTAGAAACGCGAAGTAGAATAAAAGAAATCATCGTTCGTTTTCTTCTAGCGTAGTAGCACGAGGATAAAGCTGCCTATGTTTTTGCTTTTACAAACAGGAAATGACAAAAGACGGTGCTAGTAGAGGTAAACTTGTGATGAAAAAGAAAGAAAGAAAGAAAGAAAGAAAGAAAGAAAGAAATGAAATTCGTGTGGTGGTTACAGGTTTTTATGTATTTTATGTATTCTATATAATATCTATGTATATACGTATACGATTATATATAGGCATATAGAAAATGTCGCTTGGATTAACACAGAAAGAAAGAGAGAGAGAGAGAGAGAGAGAGAAAGAAAGAAAGAAACGGTATATAACCCCTTTTCCTTAATTAAGAGAACCGTACACGTCAAAGGACATAAGGATGCGAGTTCGATGCAAAAAAGAAAAGAAAGAAAGAAAGAAAAAAGAAAAGAATACAAATGTAAAGAAACGGAAAAAAAAAATGAGAACCGAGAAACGATCGAGTACTAAAAAGTATTACATAGAATATAGATTATCTATATATTTTCTTTCATAGCAAAAATAGAAAGATAAATATTTCCTTCGAGGGAATATCTATTTCCAACGATAAAAAGAAACGATAAAGTTTTGAGAGAACATTTTTGCAAGCCCGCCGTCGTTTAAGAAAATGGACGAAAAGCTCATGAACGAAATCGAAATAAGTAAAAACAATATCTATCTTCAAACTTACAACTTTATCCTATCTGATATTTATGTATTATAATTCAATCGTAAATTCGACTATGTTATTGCTAATATAAACCTGATCTTGATTACCTCAAAAAAAGAAAATAAAAAAAAAAAAAAAAAAAAGAAAGAGAGAAAATACAGAAAACATATACAATTTATCTTCAGAGTAATATCAATTCTTAACAAAATGAAAATAATATTAAACGAATTAATAAAATAATCAATGAAAGAGAGAAAAAGAGAAAAACAAAAACAGAAAGACAGACAGAGAGAGAGAGAGAGAGAGAGAGAGAGAGAGAGAGAGAG
>NC_057707.1:1443212-1443446 GCF_014466175.1 Vespula pensylvanica | reverse complement strand
AGAGAGAGAGAGAGAGAGAGAGAGAGAGAGAGAGAGAGAGAGAGAAGTAAAAAAGAGAAACAAAAAATATCCAGCTTGCATCGAAATAAAATTTCGCAGGTACGACGACGAAAGGGTTGAAAGTACGACCGGTATAAAACCGCTGCTTGCCAACTAAAAGCCATTTCACTCTCTCACTTGCCCTTCCTCTCTCTCTCTCTCTCTCTCTCTCTCTCTCTCTCTCTCTCTCTCTCT
>NC_057707.1:1437982-1443032 GCF_014466175.1 Vespula pensylvanica | reverse complement strand
CTCTCTCTCTCTCTCTCTCTCTCTCTCTCTCTCTCTCTCTCTCTCTCACTTGCTAACCCTTTCTAACTCGTCTTTGCAGTCTTCTAAAATGCAAAACTGCTCGACTGACACGAGAACAACCACGATGACGACGACGACGACGACGACGAAACCCTCGAATTATTATTCAACTCGTATTCCCCAGGGACGATGGAAGATTTCAATGGAGAACATTTAAAAGAGATAGAGCTTACCACGACCTTCTGGAAAATATAAAGAGAGAGAGAGAGAGAGAGAGAGAGAGAGAGAGAGAGAGAGAGAGAGAGAGAGAGAGAGAGAGAGAGAGAGAGAGAGAGAGAGAGAAGTTAACTAGTGCATTCGAATCAGTAAATACAGATTGACATTTTCCACACATGATTCCAAGCATTTACACAGCTCTACCAGATTTAAAATCACAGCTACGGGAATTTCAATGAGACGGAAAATTATCCACGTATCTCTTTCCAATCGGAATTTGAATATCTCAATTAATAGTATTTTCCATGAGATTCCATACTCTTTGGAAATTGAATATCTCGATAGAAAATTGTTCATCTTTGAAATGAATGAAATAGCTGCATAACCGATCGAAGGAATTTTTATCGATCGGATCGATACAGTTGTAGTTTGCGAGTGTGTATTAAAAAGAAAAATTGTTGATTTTTAATTAGAAATAGTGAGGTACATAGATTTTTATAATAAAGAAAAAATATATATATGTGTATATATATATATGTATATATAGTGACGTTTAATGTATCATTTTTGAATAAATATTAAAGCTTACCTCTTTCTTTCTCACTTTCGATACTGAACGAAAGTAGGAGAAGGCAATGGGATCACATTTTTTATCGAGTACCTATTAAGCCGGCTTAAATCGCCATGCCAACGATAATTTATGCTCATAGCGAGCGAGCGAGCGAGCGAGCGAGCGCGTGCTCAGGACACGTAACGAGTGATTAATTACAATTTTTATCGCTGGTATCGCTTTAGTCCACGGCACATAGACCCGAGCTTTCCATGGATTTCCTCGTTGGTTCGCCTACCTCGATTACACGAACGATACTACGCTTTTTCACGCTTCTAATATTTGCATAACGTGTACCTGTAAATATATATATATATATATATGTAGATGTGTACGTCTATATATAAATATTTATATATATGTGTGTGTATATGTGTATGTATATATTGTTATTTTTGTGGTTGAACGATCAAAATGTAAAAAAATAAATCTATTTATTTTTGTAAAAACGAAATAAACATTTTTGTTCGTTTTAAGTAATTAATGTAATGTTTGAAGTTTAGTTAATGTAATTGATATGAATTTAGTAAAATTAAGTAATATAATATGTTCGTTTTAAATAACATGTAGCTGTAAATGTGTATGTGTGTATATATATATTTTTTTATTTTTGTTGTTGTTATAAAACAATCAAAATGTAAAACAATAGATCTACAGGCTTATTTTTCTAGAAAGAGAACAAACACTTTTGTCTCTTTTAAATAATTAATATAAGTTTGTAGTTTAGTTAATATAATTAATAATACAAGTTTAGTAAAATCAAGTAATATAATAAATTTGTTTTAAATAACACGTATTTGTAAATATATACATGTATGTATATATAATATATTTACATATATATATATATCTATATATATGTATATATACTTTTTTATTTTTGTTGTTGCAGAACAATGAAAATGTAAAAAATGAAAAAAAAAAAAAAAAACAGAACAAACACTTTGTTTTTAAGTAATTTTAGGATAGAACGATTTGTCTGTGAAAACAAATGATATACATTTGAGATGAAATCGAATCACTAGATCGATGTTAAACAATCTAACGACGACATAAAAGTCGATTTATAAAGAGAAGAAAGAAATAAGATTACCCGCTCGAGACATTAGCCAAGTTTATTAGCCAATTTGCAAGGAACTAAATAGCCAATTTAGCAGACACGAACGTAATATATTTCTTTTTTCTTTTCTAAAAAAAAAAAAAAAAGAAAAGAAAAAGAATAAGAAACTGAATATTACAAGGTGTATTAATCTGTCACGAATTAACATATTATAACTCGATCAAAACTATCATAATCAATTATATCTTTCTTATTATATTATTGCGTATTACCTGATGCGACATAACCTAAATATTATTGTAACATTTATAACCTCTATTACGATTACCAGTATACAATAAAATTTGATCGTCGAATTAAACACGACGTTAAATACGTAATAAAAAGAAAATTCTATCGTACCTTCGAAATAATTTGTAATTAGTTGTAATCTCATTTGTAAAAAATTCGAATGAAAATTGAAGATCGTATATAAATGCCGTCCGTAATCTATCGAAGCAGGAATTAAACTGTTTCTTCGATTTTGTAAGGTTCAAACTGTCGGTATTATTTCGAGAGATGGCACGACCATGTCTTTTCTTTTCTTTTTATAAATACCGAGAATTCTTATACGATTTTTCTGCTTTGTTACGATGAATTTATAACAGGAAATATATTGTCCATATTTCGTATGTCGTTTCTTCGTAAAACGAATAAAATACATTATCTACGAACTCGTTTGAAATGAGAAGGTAAGACTTTTCTAAGAATTCACGTATTAAAACACACACACACACACATATATATATATATCAAGTATGAAACATACACACACTTAACCAAACGCTACAACACTTTCTATCGTTGTTTCATATGCATATACGCATATATACAGTGTCCGTGTAAAAGCAAACAAACGTTGTCACTTACCTTCGCAGTAAGTAATCAGGAATTCGTCACAAAGTTATAAAAATCATTAATACACTTTACTACACTTTATATAGATCAATAATCTTGGAATATTTGAACGAATATCTTCTTTCTTCTCATCAAATTTTATTCATTTCTCTCGTACGTTTCACTGCTGCAGCTTTCTCTTCTTCGACAGATCGGACGAACATTGACGACTACTTCCGAGTCATAATACCTTATTTAAATACTTCATTAATTATTTCTAAATATTTATCGTTACAAATTATACGAATTATTATCCTTTCAGAATATTTACAATGGACGTGTACACAACAGAGAGAAATATAGATGGATTATCTTGTTATTTAATGTAGAAATTATTATATCTGATTTGACTAACATCGTCAAGAAGAAAGAAAGTTACGTACGTGTGACGACAAACCAGTGTGCGTGTCTTTCTCTGTTTTGTGATTGTATTTGAATAAACGGAGTGAGCAAAGTTTTCACTGTTTTTCGTCTCTTAGATTTTATACGAAATAATTAATTATAATATATTTGCAAAAGAAATTAATTCATATATAATATCGTGTCTATAATGTCCATCAATTTCTGTACAAATAATCAAGGCTCTTTTTGTATGTTAAAGATTTAAACGAAACTTCGTTACAACGTTAATTACAGGTAATTAATACGTATATACTTTTTAACATACAGCATCTTCCAATATATCAATATGTTCTCAAATAAATAATTTCCAAGTGACATTGTTAACGAGTCCTGACGGTGTCGAAAATAAAAGATATTCGTGTAGAAAATAGTCGTACACAACACTTTTTTCTTCTACTTATTTTCACGTTTTTCAGCTTTCTTTCTATAAGTATCGGCTCATAATGATTAATTATCCTAGTTTGAACTAATAAAGTATTTGTTTCGACAATTTTTTAATTCGTATATCATATTTTTATTGTTTCGATATTTTCGTATAATAAATCGAAAAATTACGAGCTTTGTGAGTGGCCATTGTGCAAATGGCTCATTTGCGCATGCGCAGGGGCCTTCTCTGATGTCCTTTCTGCTAATGACTAAGCCATTTTGAACTTCTCTGTGGTAGTGTAATGACGAAGGATTTGTCGTCTCGTTACTTGCAGGTAATTAATATATTTTCTCTAAGGTAGACGCTTATTTTATATATCAATCGATTGGTGAAAACGCGATTTCCACGTGTGAATGTTCGCAAATCGTGCTTTCTTCGCATTGAAAAGATATTCGCAAAAATAAAATCGGCTTCTTGGCTTCTTTCGTGGAGCTATGACGTCATACTTATTTCTACAATTTTTCAGCTTCATTTTCTCGATATCGTCTTTTAACCATCTTCTAATTAATAATCTACGTATTAATTAATCGTATTCTATGTATTTCGTTTACCTGTATATATGATTTTCATATATATACATAAACACACATACACACACACACATTATGTTATATATATATTTTACTATATATATAAATACACATATACATATGTACATATATAATATAATATATATATATTATATATATTATATATATTATATAGTACACACACACGTACACATACACACGATATATATCTTACAGTATACATAACGATATCTTCTACACACATACACATACGTACCTAATTTCTTTTATATTATATTAATATCGATCTAACATTTTTCAGCTTTTCAAGAAGCCTACAAATTACGCAGTGAGAAAACTACACAATTCGCTAAGAATAATATTTAAGACGTTACCATCCTGCAGGCACACGTAAGTCTATCTGTTTAGAAGTTCTTAATACTAATAGAGCGAGCTTCTTAATAAAGAAAGATAACATTACGATATAAATATAAACAACTTTAGAGTTCTCCGATCAAATAACAAAACATTCTAGACAACGAGTTTCCAACGAACAACAAAATTCGAAGAACTTAGGAAAAACTCGTGTAGAAACAAAGGATCATTGAGAGATCGTCCTTGACGTGGTTTCTCTTATTCTTCCTTACTACTTACTTTCGTTCACGTAGTTATCATTATTCTACGTAGTTGTCTAAACGTGTTCAAATGTGCTCCTGTTAGGTTAGTTTTTCGATTCGTTTAATTTTTCATTTACGTTTTTGAATTATTCATGGTTTAATAATTTTATTAGTTAATTTATATATTAAGTGTATAGATCACGTTTTATATATATAATATATATATATATATATATATATATATATTAAATATAATAAATGTGTATACACACA
>NC_057707.1:1415482-1435482 GCF_014466175.1 Vespula pensylvanica | reverse complement strand
CACACGTTCCCACACAAGTTTTGCATCCAATCTACCTGCTAAGTTATTTAATACATATATACATATATACGTGTATATATAGTAGTATCGTCGCGTAGATGATGACGTCATTTTTATTCATTTGATTTTTTTTTTTTTAATTTTAATTTTTTTTCTATTTCTTTGTTCTTTTTATTTTTTCTGTCTTTGATCCCTCTTCGAATTATGCGATTAATAGGAACAAACTACGAAATTTTTAGTAATATAGAGGCACATGCTTTTACACATACACATACACGCACACACTGATAATAAACACACACACGCATTACTAATTCTATATATATACACATATATGTACACATATATATATATATTACTATTACTATGTATATATTACTAATACTATATATATATATTACTATTACTGTATATATATTACTAATACTATATATATTATTATTATTACTGTATGTGTGTGTGTGTATGTATTATATAGATACTTACATTGGACGCGTTTTTATGCAAATTAATGATTAAAAGATCGACTGATTGCATGATAACGTTACTATATATATATATATATAATCATATATAATAAATAATTTTTATTTTACATCGCACATAAGGAATATTCCAATACAGTGATTAGAACGCGAAACAAGAAGAGACTATATACCGAAGAGATCTTAACAAACTATAGGTCAAAAGGGCAACTATAGATTACAAGTCATTTTTCAAAGGTGGTCAGCATGTCGAACCCTTCGTTAATGGCTTGTGGTCTTATCAAAATCCTATTTACCCTTTTACCACGTTGTACTCCTAGTAATGTATTAGTAGTAGTTTGATCCTAGATAGAGATGATGGACCATTCCATCTTTACTTGATAGTTCCGCACTCATATTCGTGAAAAATTAGGATCTTTTAATTTAATTTAATTAATTAATAGAGTCTATGCAATATTTTTCTTAAAACAAAATCGAGCCATTAAGTTTTTTTTATAAGTAGAATCAATTTTTCACTTCGAAGTATGGTCGAATTCTTTGTATGTATATATATATATATATATATTTTTTAATTAAAGTCTAATGCTTTTCCTTATCATTTTAAATTAATGTCTAATCATTGCAGTTCTCTTTTGAAATTAAAGTCGAGTCATTGCGTTTTCTTCTTTAAATTAAAGCCGAGTCCTTGCATTTTTCCTTTTTAAATTAAAGTCAAGTCCCTGCATTTTAAAGTTTTAGAGTAAAGTAGAGTCTTTTCTTGAAGTAGATTTTTAGTTACAAAAAATAGAATCACACTGGTTAAATATTGTATGAACGTCTATGACTTGTGCAACAACATTGTACTCGGGAGTGCAAATGGATATCCAAGTATTTTGATTTTTCATTTTGGATAATTATATATTTTTCCTTTTTCATTTTTATAATTCCATATTATGTATGTATATATAGAATATCCACACGATCTTAACACGAGTTGATATAAAATAACTCCTATGTAATAATCATTATCATAATCATCTCCATTAATCTCTTTATAATTTAATTCTAATTATCAATCTAATTACTCCGACTATTTTCAATAATGATTACAATATTCAATAAATTACAATTGTTACAATTATAATATTACAAAATAATATTATTTAGATTATAATATTCACTAAAAGCTTAGTACATTGATGATCCTTTTCTACGGACTATTTTTTCGATTAATCAAATAATAATTAATCAAATACGTTCAGAAAACTTGATCGTACCGCGTTAACTTGAACTAAACAAAAATTTCCTATCTTTCAAAAGTTATAGTTATGCTTGGGAAACAAATAGAAGGGAAAAAAAGATAAAGAAGAGAGACAGAGAGAGAGAGAGAGAGAGAGAGAGAGAGAGAGGAACAAACGATGAAAAGTGGAATAGTAAAATTGCAACAGTAGTATCGAGAGATAGTCAAAGGGAGACTACGCATTATCAACCAGGAGTAGGCAGATGATTGGATACGCAAACTCGGTTGATGCGTTTCTAGCTTCACTATGATCGCCATTCAACTCTCGATCTATTCGTTATCTCTCTCTCTATCTCTCTCTCTCTCTCTCTCTCTCTCTCTCTCTCTCTCTCTCTCTCTCTCTCTCTCTCTCTCTCTCTCTCTCTCTCTCTCTCTTATCTATCCTCTAACATCTTGTTTCTTTTCACTAGCTCTACCAATTTTCTTCCTTCTCTTTCGTTTCTTTCCTTTTTTGTTATTTTCTTGTTTTCTTTTATTACTTTCCTCTATCTCCATTTTTTGTCCTTAACATGCAACACTACCGAAGGTCAAAGGCTTCGGCTCGGCTCGATCAAAATGTAGATCACTTTTATTGCCGCGTGAAATTCCACGCAGCTTGCATTTTTATTTCGCGTCGGATAAAAAGAAAAGGAAGAGAAAGACGTTCCTATAGATGATGATGCTTCTTTATATCGGCAAGATCAAAGCACGATGTTATTCGACTTTATCGATCTTTCTCTCTAAAGGAATTGATACTTTTCAGAATACTTTTACATCCTTACGAAATTATTTTCGTTGATGTAAAATAGTCATTTTGTGAATGTTGAATTACCTTCGAATCGTCGTCATTATTTTCTTTTTCTTTATTTCATTCTCTCTTTGACTCTCTCTCTCTCTCTCTCTGTCTCTAACATTTTGATGTTTTAGCATCGAGAATCTATCCTCCAGCTACCTCACCCAATTCCATCCATGTTTCGATCTAATCTCCATTTCCATTCGACGTTGCCTCCGGAGGAAGCTTCGAAATCAAAGCACGTGCCCGCTAAACATCGACTAATCCAACTTGTAAGACAGTCTGGTCTAATCTTCTCGCGATTATTTGATGTGTCTCCTATTCTTTTCTTTTCTCTTCTCTTCTCTCTTCTCTCCTCTCTCTCTCTCTCTTTTTTCTTCTTTTTCTTTTTCTTCTTTTTTTCCAATCGAATTCTCTCCTCTTCGATCCCTTTATCTTTCTCTCTTTATATTTCATTGAACTAATTCTAAAAATTATACTGTTTTCTTTCCTTATTTTTATTCCCTTATCCTTCGTTAGTCTTTTAGTATATAATTTTTTTATCTCCTTTCAGTATCAGGATTTTTTTTTAATATTTAAGAAAATAAACGATGTTTCTATTTTCTTTTTCCTTTTTTATCTTTGGCTCTTTCTCTCTCTCTCTCTCGTCTCTCGTCTCTCGTCTCTCGTCTCTCGTCTCTCAGTTTATTTTATTCCGATTCTTTTTTCGCGAATCTTGAAAATCTCATGTAATATTTCGATGAAGAGAAATAAGAAAGAGAAAGAAACATCGAAGCTTGGAGAGACACATTTTGTTTTCCTGTTATTATAAATATATAAAGCTCTCTTCACAACGTTCTCTCAATTTTTTTTCTTTTCTCTCTCTCTCTCTCTCTCTCTCTCTCTCTCTCTCTCTCTCTCTCTTTTTCTTTTTTCCATAAAGTCGAATCGTCTCGTACAACAGTTTGATAAAAATCAAGTAGAAAAATTTGAGGAGAGAAATGATCGTCGCCATTGTTGGAAAGTTTTTCGATGAGAATCTCTTACTCCAAAAATACAACTTTCGAAAACATTTTATCGAAAATAAAGGGAGTATGGCAAGAGAAAAGTTTTTCTTTTCTCGCGATAATACTCTCGATGAGCTAATGATCATGATCCGTGAAGTAAGCTGATCGTAGCGGCAACTTTTTTATGGATCATTAAGGACCGCATTATGAGCTCTGCAGTAGATGAAATTAAAATCTACTTTTTTTTCCTTTGTTTCTCTTTTTCTTTTCTTTTCTTTTTTTTTTTTTTTTTTTAAATAAGGAAACTAGAGAAAAACAGAAAAAAAATAGAGAGAGAGAGAGAGAGAGAGAGAAAGTTCGAGCATTATCTTTGAGTGGAAACTCGAAACGGCGAATGTCTACGTGACTAACGAAGCTTGTCTTAATTGGATTCTTTTTCCTTTAGTTAAATAGTATAGCTAACTCTAACACTTTTTTTTTTTTCCTTTTTTCTTACCTCTAATAAACGAAAACACGTGAGAACGATGTAGAATCGAGTTTTCGCTAAAAGCGTTAGATAATAGATACACGAAAATATCTGAAAAAAATTACATCTCGTATGTCTCAATTCACTTTTTCGTTGTTACGAAATTAATTCTTAGTTCGTATCGAAAGATTAAGATTTATCGAATATATAATATTCTCGTCGTATAAGTATTCGTTCGAACGCAAAAAAAAATGTGTAGTTGGAGTTAATCAATTACTCTCAATGATATTTATCTAAAGTTATTCCTAAATAGTATAACTAACTCTAATATTTCTTTTCTCTTTTCGTTTTTCTTTTTAATAAACGATGTAGAATCGAGTTTTCGTTAAAAGCGTTAGATAATGGATACACGAAAATATCTGAAAAAAATTACATCTCGTATGTCTCGATTCACTTTTTCGTTGTTACGAAATTAATTCTTAGTTCGTATCGAAAGATTAAGATTTATCGAATATATAATATTCTCGTCGTATAAGTATTCGTTCGAACGCAAAAAAAAAATTGTGGAGTTGGAGTTAGTTAATTATTTTCAATGATGATAGTCTAACGTTATTCCTAAAGACTCTCTCGTTAATGAAGAAGTTGATGTTTCAACGTTGTTGTTCATATCCCAACCGAATTGGACTCCGAATTCATCAACGTTCCATGACTACGTTAACGGTCATGCTATTTTAACCGTTTAGTTAGCGTGCTTTCCACGAGCTCTACAGAACGCGCTCGGCTTTCATTAAGCTCCGCTATATCCCATGTTCCAGGTTGCACAATAAAACAAAAAGGTTGGCATAAACATGCTCATAACGTACAATAACGTGTGCTAGAAAGGATGCATTCGTGTTTGTGTATTTATATGTGTTTGTATGTATGTGTTTGTATGTATGCGTGCGTGCATACATTATCGTGTATTTAGTATATAATAGAAATTACATATGTATCATCAAAGGAAAAAGGGACACGCGTATTAGTATCTGATGCTGTGTAATAAAATTTTAGCGGAGCTACAAACAATTTTCTAGTCGAATGATAGAATAAAAATGTAAAAATACGAGACTAACCTCTATTCTAACAGCAAACACGATAAGAATTCATTATTAGATTCGATTACAGAATAAAGAGAAAGGAAGAAGAAAGAAAGAAAGAAAGAAAGAAAGAAAGAAAGAAAAAGAAAAGATAAAATTAGCTGACATGTTTTCTAGCTTCGCTAAGAGAAACTTTGATTTTAGCTATTAAAAGAACAATAGAAGCAATATCTCTATCGAAGAAAATGAAAGAGAGAAAGAGAGAGAGAGAGAGAGATATTGCATAAGTTTTTATCTCTTTCTTCTGCATCTCCTTTTCTTTGCATCTTTCTCTCTCTCTCTCTCTCTTCTTTCGTTTTCTATCACGAAGTGGGTCTCCGTAAATCGACCATTTCCGGTTTCATTGAACACAATGCAAGTCGCGTACTCGACGGAAAATGACCATGCACGTCTTCCGCCTCTTCTGATTGGAAAACTACGAATTGCTTTGGAATTGCGAGGCAAGAAATTGTCGTGAACAAGTCACCTCTTTCTCTCTCTTTCTCTTTCTTTTTTCTTTTTTTTTTTTTTTTCAAGTCTCAAGCTAGAAATTAAACAAAAGATGAAAAAAATAAATCTGATACGCTAGAAACATTAGCAAGATTAAATTTAGCCATGCTGGAGGAAGCTTGAAAAGGACTGTGATTATCCACGAACATACGAAAAGTTGAGAGTGAGAGAGATAGAGACAGGGAGAACGAAAAAATCTCGTATTTTCTGTTATCATCGTCCTTCTCTCCGACACGTTCGCCAAGTCCACGCGTTATCACGCAACAAACACGCTCGGCCTCTTGCGAATCGTTAACATACAACCTTCCTTCTCTTTCTCTCTCATCGTTGCGACGTTACATATCTACGAAAAGCAACGCGTTCGTTTTACTGTACGCTAGAGATAAGCACATTCGCTCTTACGCTGTCCATCAAGACACTTTCAAAGGACGTGCTAGGATTTTTATAATTCCGCAGAAATACTTTTTCTTATTATAATATACCGATTTGTATCTGAATATTTTTTTTTTTTTTTTTTTTTATCTTTAGCTAGAAAGAAGTTGTGATCGATGGCGATCCATCCTTGTAATTTTTATTTCTTTGATACCAAATGATAGCACTAAACGAAGAAATGTTATTATATATCGAGAAGGAACGATTAAAATTTAATGAAGATATGATGAAAATATTATTTGAAATACTTTATCGGGTGGTTGCATATTCATTTTTATTAGATTTAATGGAATATATATATGTGTGTGTGAATTAGTTGATAATAAATGTATCGTACTGTTATATAGGAGAACAAAAATGTTATATATATATATATATAAATAAAAAAGAGTAATGAAATTATTAAACGAGCTACGTAAATCAAGTAAGAAAAAAAATAATGAAATTAAGTATAAGTCAACTTTTTTCATATTTGCCATCGATCGTCGATTTATCTTCGCGTGTTGTTTATATTCAGTAATAATCAAAGTGCATATTTACTGACTCTTTCGTATACACACAGGTATAAAAAATATCGTATAAAAAATTTCTATCGGGAGAAAAAGAGCGTACGTGTAAACGCGTATCAACAAGGTCGTAAAATCGAAAGAACATACTTTTCGAGACTCGATTCTCGAAATGCTCGAAAGTTGAAAGAGCTTTTTTAACGTCTTCACCAACACGACTGAAACGATCGTACAATTTAAAATACAGGAAGCTATAACCAAGAGTTTCTCTCTTGAAACGATGCCCGATTGATTCTCCTTGTTTCTCTCTCTCTCTCTCTCTCTCTCTCTCTCTTTCTCTCTCTTTCTCTTTCTCTTTTCTTCATTTCACGAATACGAGTAATAAAAGACGAACCTGTAAAGGGCTATAAACCGCTCGTAAAACAGCTTCTCTTATGGTTGAATTTAAGCGACAATTCGCGAATTATTTAGTCCTTTTCAAAGTCTCTTCGATATACGATGCATAAAAAATTAATAATTTTTTGAACTTTACTTTCATTGAATAATTTAAGTGAATTGAAATTCCCCCTTTCTTTATTTATTTTATTCTTTCCTTTTTTTTTCTCCTTAATCTTTTCTTTTCTTTTCTTTTTTTTTTTTTTTTTTTGGGTATTCCTTTCTACTTTTAATTTTTTTTTTTTTATATACGTATTCTTGTATTTTCTATTTCTTTCTTTTCCCCCTTCTTTTTTCCCTCGATTTTCAAAGTTTCTCTTCGATACACGATGCAAGAAAAATTAATAATCTTTCGAAATTTAAATAGAATAATTGAAATGAATCGAAATTTCTTCCTTTCTTTTTAATCCGTTTTATTCTTTCATAATTTTTTTACCTTATTTTTTTTCTCTTCGTATTTCTCCTTACTTTTACTATCTTTCATATTTCTATATTTTCTATTTCACTTTTTATTTCCTTTTTTTTTTTTCTCAAGATTTTTTAGATCCAGATAATAACCATCTTAGTATTCAAATATTAAAATAAAAAAAAAAGAACTCTCTCCCTCCCTCTCTCTCTCTCTCTCTCTCTCTCTCTCTCTCTCTCTCTCTCTCTCTCTCTCTCTCTCTCTCAAATATGTACTAAACTATTAAGCAAGTTAGAAGAACAAAATTAAGGCGAGCTATTATAACGATATGAAAGAGGTCACTCCAAGATATCGTTGTAAATGATTAAGATAAAAGAGGAAAGTTGCGAGATGTGTGATTTAAGTAAATGGAGAAAGAATGGACAAAGAATGAATACAGAGAGAGAGAGAGAGAGAGAGGGAAAAATAGACGTGCATATATATAAGCACGAGGTCGTAAGTTTTAATTGACAGACTAAAATCCCTTCAACTATTATATTCAACTTTCTAGTTATCTTCCATCCTCTCCCTCCTTCTCTCTCTCTCTCTCTCTCTCTCTCTCTCTCTCTCTCTCTCTCTTCATCCTCTACCATCATCGCGATAATAATTATACTCTTTGTTTTATAAATTAATCTCGACTCTCAGAGGGTGTACTCTAGTTGGCTCTAACTAGCAAAGTAGAAGAAGATAGAAAGATTGAAAGATAAAAAGAGAAAGAGAGAGAGAGAGACAGAGAAATAGTTCTTTACTTTCTCTTCAATTAACCGGTAATGGATTAACTGCTTATCTTCTCTCTCAGTTCGCATCGAAATACCAACGGTGCGGCATCGTTAATTCCAACTCGTCCTCTCGTTGACGCCTTCGAATATTCGACTTTTCAAAGATTCCCTCGAAGATTTTAGTCTTACAATTTATATAACTCGACCGAGCGTTGCCAACTTATTCGGCTTTACGCGGTAAATTAACATTAAGAAAGTTCGAGGGTGGAAAAGAACGAATAAAAACAGTGTTTTTTTTTTTTTTCAGTAGCTTCGTTAAAAAATATTTTTCTTTGTTTCTTTTCGTTTCTTTTTCTCCTTTTCGTCTACTATTTCTGTTAATTCGTTAATAGTTTGACAACTCTTGTCATAACTCGTATATACAAGGAATGAAAGTTCAAACGATCTTAGAAAAAAAAAGAAAAAGAATTGGAAATTTTGATCGTAATAGTTAGATATGATGTGATATTTAAAAACGACTCGATTACGACGTCGATGAATTTTATTAATTAAACATATGTTTTCTATTTTCTTTTTTTTTCTGAGTATAATTTTTCATAGAAAGTTATTTATAAAAAATATATATATGTATGTATGTATGTATGTACGCCTATATATATATGTTAGTGATTTCTCAATATTATTCAGAATACATGTCGATGAAATGAAATTTTGTCCGACTTGTATTAACCCTTGAAAATCATCTGTCCGGCAAACGAGAGAAAATGAAAAAATTATATTCGATGAAAAACTCTAGGTGACGTCCATTTTACGAAATAAACTCGAGATGGAAATGAATTTTGGTACGAGTTGTTGTGACAATTGTACGAAACTTTTTTCTCGCAAGGATATATACGTTGTATATCATTGAAATCAAAGGTCATTTATTTATTTATTTATTTATTTATTTATTTTTCTATGTTCCTTTTCTTTGTATTTTCTTTTATTTTATATTATTTCTTTCTCATTTCACTTCCGTGTCTTTTCAATGGCCGAAGATTTCCCGAGAACGTTATAGAATATCGTCGGGAAACGATTTATCAAAATTTATATCTCCAAGGCCGAACGATTTGCTTCGAAAGAAACGTCACTTGTAAAATTGATATTTCTCGATAAATGTGTATTTGATTACTTTACTTTACGGGAAACCGAACACTCGTTAAGATCTTGACGATCCAATGTAGGAGAGATAAAAGAGAAGAAGAATGTCATAGTTACGTTTTTCATATTATATAACTCGATTAATACATGATAAAAAGATGTAATTGTTTGGAAATTTTCTCTCTCTCTCTTTCTCTCTCTCTCTCTCTCTCTCTCTCTCTCTCTCTCTCTCTCTCTTCTATTGAAAAATTATTTTGCTTTTTTTGCCATTCACTCTTCATCACATATCTTTGCAATCTTTTACGTCTCTCATTTATATTTTTATCATTTTTTTTTTCTTTTTTTTTTACGTCATTTCACGAAATTTATTTCTGTGAAATGATGAAAGAATTCGTTTGGAAATATATATATATATAAATAAAACGTGTGTGTGTGTGTATATATATAATTAACTACGTTATATATATATATGTATCTTTTATATATATATATATATATATATATATATATATATATATAAAGAGAGTGAGAGAGAGAGAGAGAGATGTATATATATATAACGTAGTTAATTAACAAAATAAACTGATCCCGAACCTTACTGCTTTCCCATTTAGAGCTTTTATCGCTCGTGGGATCCTTTCTTACTAGGAAGCTTCAACGAGAAAAAGAGTAGACGCCAAGGAAAAACTCAGAAATCGGAAAAACTCGATGAGATCCCATTCAATTTAAAGAAAACTATCGTCGAATGGCGGGAAGAAAATTCAACGGAGAAATAAAAATCCATAAAAATCACTATAAATTCATGGACAACGAATCGTATCGATAACAAAAAGGAAAGAAAGAAAAGGAAAAAGAAGAGAGCAAAAAAAAAATAAATAAACAAATAAAAAGAAAGAAGAAGAAGAAGAAGAAGAAGAAGTAGTAGTAGTAGTAGTAGTAGTAGTAGTAGTAGTAGTAGTAGTAGAGGGAAACTGAACGGTGAAATTTCGTGCTTAAATCGGCGGGAAATTTTCATCGTGACCTTGACACAAAGATTACAAGCGATTCGCGTGAAGATCATAAACCGAACGATCTAATCTCGAAATTCTGAGGAGCATACAGGTGTCATGGTAATTTCAAGAGACACACACAAAGAGAGAGAGAGAGAGAGACAGAGAAAGGGGGAAGAAAGAGATTGTACCAACGAAACCGACAGATATCAGACTAAAACAAGAGAGAGAGAGAGAGACAGACAGACAGACAGAGAAAGTGAAAGACAAAGAGAGATAGAGAGAGATAGAGAGAGAGAGAGAGAGAGAGAAGGTAGGAGGAACGAACATGTTCCTGATTCAGTATTCACTATCCCTCTTGATCCCAACCGATCCTTCATTTAGATACACAAGCTCCGATACGCCGAGAGATATCGGGGATGCGTTATGGACAGGCTGATCCTGACACACGATGCGCATTACGCAGGAACACCTCAGTGTTCACGCATATACATGAACACATCCACACAAACAGGAATACAGTCGATCCCTTTCTGTCACGTCCTTCCATTTCAGGATATTTCACTTGGTTGTCAAGTAAACCCAAGAGCAATCGTTCAAAAGTCAATCGTGTTCACTAGTTGATGATATTACCTAAAGTCGAAGAGATCAAGGGAAGATTTTCATTGATCGTTTTAGGATAAAATACGATCTATAAGGATCAATAAGGATAAGATTTATTTTAACGACGTTACGATGAAAAGGATCATCTATGATAATCTAATATATCTTCTTATTCGAATTATCATTTAATTATCTATTTATCTATGTATTTTTGTTTTCGTAGTATTTGAGAGGAAAGAAAGGTAACAGTTTCTTTTTAATAGCTAAGAGCTCGTGTCACGTACATACTCGAGAAACTTACTTACATGCCGCATATCATTACACGGAAAACTCGAGAATATATCTTCCTTAGCACTTTACTTGTTCTTCTCCAGCTGCTACCTCTATCCTATTCCAACGTTTCTTCTTCTTTACTTCTGTCAAGATAAAAGTGGATATTCGCGAAGAAGATTCGAGATGATTAATGTTAATCGTTAATTTCATCCTTCGATTCAATTCCAATGAAACTTTACTAAGTTTTTTGAAATTAATTAATTAAGAATTCTGATAGGAGAGATCATTCCTGTAATATTTTCTCCAAGGGAAATAATAAAATCTCGTGGGATTGTCCAGTCAAGTGGAAGAAGAAAAAGAAAATGAGAAAATGAGAAAAAAGAAAAGGAAAATATCGGCTAGGCGTGATCGCATTTTGGTAAAAGGGATTCGACGATTATTTTTCTCCATCGACATCGAAATCACGGTTGGTTATGGTAGAAGTACTCCCCCGATTGTCATAAAGTATCCTTTATTGCTCGCTTATTGCTGTTTAGGTCTGTTCAATGGGTTCCGTGCTTGGGACGCACATGCTTTAGCAAAGATCTTAACAGTCTTCGTCAATTCTTACCTTTTCTCAATCTCTTTCTCTCTCGTTTTTCTTATACGAAATTATTACCAAATACGATCGGGTTTATGCGTACGTTTCATGTTTTATTGATAAATGACAAGAATGATCGGATTACGTAAAGAAAATATATAGAAATATTCGATTATTTTCTTTAATTGAATATTACTTTGTTTTATTAATAGAAATGTTATAATATAGATCGTTTTGTCGTAGTAATAATGTTTAATTAATTTTTCTCTCATCGATGATAATTATCGTGTTAGATTATTATATTATGAATGATAGGATTACGTAAAAAAAAAAAAAAGAAAAAGTATAAAAATATTCGATTATTTTCTTTAATTGAATATTACTTTGTTTTATTAGTAGAAATGTTATAATATAGATCGTTTTGTCGTAGTAATAATGTTTAATTAATTTTTCTCTCATCGATGATAATTATCGTGTTAGATTATTATATTATGAATGATAGGATTACGTAAAAAAAAAAAAGAAAAAATATAAAAATATTCGATTATTTTCTTTAATTGAATATTACTTTGTTTTATTAGTAGAAATGTTATAATATAGATCGTTTTGTCGTAGTAATAATGTTTAATTAATTTTTCTCTCATCGATGATAATTATCGTGTTAGATTATTATATTATGAATGATCGGATTATATGAAGAAAAATCATCGAAATATTTGACTGCTTTCTCCAATTGAATATCATTTTGTTTTATTAATAGAAATAATATCGATTATTCTGTCGTAATACATAATATGTTACATTAATTTTAATGAAATAATTAAAATTGATTAATATTTAACAAATGTTTCCTCACGTTAATGATAATTATCGTGATAGATTATTTTTTTATGAATGATATTTTTTCTCTTAATATATCGTGTCATTATTTATTAATCGATTATTTTATATAGAAAATAAATGACGTGGAAAGATCAAAAAATCTTTCTTAAAAGTATGTATGACAATGATTGGTAAATATTAATACCTAGCACTAACTACAAAACGTTTGCCAAAGTAAATACGACAATTACCAGCACCATAGAGGCTGAGCTGAACATTTCAACCGTGATCGCGGCCAACGTGTAATCTCTTACGAACACGTTGATCGTGTAAATACCGCGTCCTCGTTAATTAACATTGCGATAACTACTAGAAAAGCAATCTAGCGTAACTTTATTACGATACTCTCACGAACATAGAATGCCAAGACCAAAGGAAACATTTACACGTACTAATAAATTTGATGGAACTGTTTAATTTCATTTCATCATTTGCATGATTTCTCTCGAAAAATATATTTATGATACTACGAATAGAGACGGTATATAAATTATTAAATTTAAATTATTCGTCGGATCTAAGAGATAAAATCATATCACAGATAAAATTTCATTCGAATTTTCTTCCTAATGTTATCGAGGAAACTTATTATTTAATTTGGATTTAATAACGAGTGATCTATTTCTTTTTCTCCTTTTTCTTTTTTTATTTCTTTTTTTTATTTTTTATTTTTTTTTTATTTTTTTTTTTTTTTTTACTTTATTTCACTCTTTTAATGTATCAGTAATGATATGTCAATTGTAATTTTATTGTAATTTCAATTGCAAAGTCTCAATAAATTAGTATAATAAAATAGTATATTAGGATGATAATTACATGATTGATCATTATAATATAAATATAATATAAAATAGGATATTAATATATATATAATCTTTGTTGGTATATGTAACGTTTGTTATATAAAATTATTATAATTATTACTAAACAGAAAAATGAAAATATTCATGGATAAAGGGTTGAAGTTGAAGTCTATTAATTCAAACGTGTCTAAAAGACAGACTCGACCCTTAACCTCTAGGAGTCTCGAGGTCCTACTGTCGTTGTCTCCTAGAATAATCGTTAGTAGTAACGATATATCTTTGCTTTAGCTATGTGAGAATATCAAGCGTCTGCGCTCACCCAGCTATGGGGGATGCTTAATTAAACGTTGGTGTTAATTGCCGAGGACTTCGCGTCAACCTCTCGACCCCGTGCAATTCCGCATTGCGATGCAAGGAAGAACTCATTCCAACGTCTTTCCTCTTTTGTAGTCGAAAATGGACGGTGTACGTCCCCGTAAATTTATGTCTTTTAAATATATTTAAGAGATACTTTAATTACTTTATTCATTTAATAATAAATAATTGTATAGTAATATTAATATGCCTGGTATAAATAAAATGAAGTGATTCATAAAATAATTAATGAACTAATAACTTAATCGTTGATTAAATTATATATAATTGTTATTAAGTTATATACATACATATATATATATATACAATATATATAGTTAATAACACAGTAATGTATAATAATTAATAACATATATAATAAATAAGTTAATAACAATATAATAATATATTAGTTAATATATATAATTAATAACATAGTAATATATAATAATTAAAATTTACTTTAATTATTATATATTAATATGTATAATAATTAATAACATATATAACAAATAAGTTAATAACAATATAATAATGTATTAGTTAATATATATAATTAATAACATAGTAATATATAATAATTAAAATTTACTTTAATTATTATATATTAAGTATGTATGAACATGTATAATAATTAATAACACATTTAATATATATAGTTAATATATACACAGTTATATATAAATAAATTATTATCAAGTTATATATATATATATATATAAAGAATAGATACGTAAATAAATTATTTGGAAAGCGATTCGACGAATATTATAAAAGAACTTTTGGTCGAATTCAAGTTATCTTGAATTTGAAAAACAAATTTCTTTTCTCCAAGTTTCACAGAAGTTTTTCTTTTGGTCTGATTTGTCAACTAGAATATCGTGCATTGACCGAATTATGTCGGAACGTATTCCGTTCATAAATCGCATTAAAGCCCGAGATCAAGTGGGCAAAGTTTCGAAACGAAACGAGAAGTACGATTTGACGATATTTCGCGCCAGTACGCGTCGTTGCGTGATTGGATCGTCAGCCGTGCACGATATCGCGATATCACGGTGAAAATAGAACAATAGACCTTTCGGATTTGCTGCGATAATATTCGCACCATCGAAATAACCTCGTTTTATGTTCGCTGATCGTCCGACCAGGCCGAACGTCTAGCAATCGAAAGCCTATGCAGTCAATTATAATTGCACCCAGTCGATTCGATCAAAATCCATTAACGTTTCCTCTTAAAAAGCAAAATTATCTATCGGATAGGAATAATTCAAACTTTTTATTAATCCCTGATAACTCGATCTTCTTTTCAAATGTTTAAACAAATAATTACATAATATAAAAGTTATTCGTCATAGATAATACTCACGTTCGAAAAGTCATGAAAAGCGAGAAAAAAAGAAAAGAAAGAAAGAGGAGCATTTTATGAGGAATTTTTTTTTTTTTTTTTTTATATATATATAAACATACGATTGTACGATTTCAAAGTTGCACGGCTTTGTAGAGGATTAAAGGTCGAATTTACGAATGATCTATAAAATCGCAATTTCACGTTTCAATGATGCCAATTTTCGAAAATCAATGTGCTGTTTTAACGTTTACACCCTAACAACCACTACTCATGCTTTTCATATTTCGTATATATGTGCGTGCATACGTAATATTCGCATGCCGTTTTCGTATACATACACATATACGTATGTGTACCTGTGTGTTCATGCGCGTTACACACACACACACACATATATATATATATATATATATATATAAACAGGACGCAAACAGTTCGACCGTTAGGCGAAACGATAATAAATTAAGCTCAACGAGAACTCGGAATTGAATCAAACGCGGTAATCTCTAACGCAATTGATTCCGGAATGCAAACACCTCTCGAACACGAGAAAAGTAGGATGGTGGTAGAGATTGTCTATGTGTAAGAGTGGGGATATGATTTTCGAAGTGTGCTCGGTCAGGATAAGGGGAATTGGGTTAGACTGGTAGAAATATATATTATATATATACTATATATATGTGTATGTATATATATATATATATATGTATATAAATGTATATTGGTCGATCGATAACAAAGATAATAATTACATAGATTAATATCGCACTCTGCAATAACCAATAAAATTTTCTCTCTCTCTTTATCTTTTACATTTATTATATCGAATGCTTTTAGATCTCTCTCTCTTTCTCTCTCTCTCTCTCTCTCTCTCTCTCTTTCTCTCTCTATACTTTTTCCTTTTTTTTTTTTTTTTTTTGTTCTTCTTTTTATTTGATCATTATTTCTACAGACAAATACATTTATATTCTCATCAAACACCTTTGCCAAATTTCCATAGAGAAAAATTTGTATTATTGTATTGCAATAACATACAGGTTCAATTTAGCTTTCCCGTTATTCCCTGGCATTTCGAGCTTTAAAGAGAGTCTATCGAGCTTCATAATGCATTAACGATGTTCACATACTGTACAATACGTGACGAGCTTTTGAAATCGCACGTTTGAATGATTAACGTGGGTTTCTTTGATGTACTTACAACAATCTATTCTCGTTCTCTACCTCCGATTCTCGTTCTGTATTTATTCGATTATTTTACGAACGTGCCTTTGATAAAATTAAGTCGAGATATAATCATTCTGTTTCTCGAGGAATTAGGTCGGAGTGATTAAACGAAAAAGGAAAAAAAGAAAAAAAAAAGAAACAAGAAAACAAAAAACAGGAAAAGAAAGAAATAACAAAATGAAATAATATTACAAAAGAATAAATACGAAAAAAAAAAAAAAAAAAAAGAAAAAAGAAAAAAAAGAAAATGAAAAAATGAAAGAAAGAACAAACGAGATGGAAGCAAAGAGACATAACAGAGGATTTATTTGTTGCAATGAATGTCTATGTATTGTTAAAGGTACTTTACTGCACTTCTTTCTAACAATTGGAAATAAAAAGAGATATCGGTCTCTACTTGCTACACTACTCGCACCGCTAGCATGCTTTTGCTCTTGGCTCTATGTTATTTTTATCGATGCAACGAAGCACCAAACACAAACAACCAAATGGTGTTTACACGTTTCTCTCTGTGTTCATATTACCGAATCGTTCGGTATTAAATATCGTTCTCTCTCTCTCTCTCTCTCTCTCTCTCTCTCTCTCTCTCTCTTTCTCTTTCTCTTTCTCTCTCTGTACAACGAGAATTCGGGAAACGAGGGCGATTTGCCAGGATCTGCTAGATTCACTAAGCAATGACCTGGATAATCCGTCGCGTTTACCATTGCATCTCTACGGCTTCGTCTGTTTGCTAGTTACAAAAGCATCGCTTTACAGCTTCGACTTGTATACGAGTTTACATTGCATTTATACATTGTACTGAAGGAACGATCCTTTGGAATTAGCTCAAAATCTCTCTTCGTCTTTTAAAGATTTTGTTAGATCTCTCTCTCTCTCTCTCTCTCTCTCTCGTTCGAATAGAAATATTTTATTAGAAACTTATTATTATTATTATTATTATTAATGAAAAATAACAAGCGTTTAACGATGAAATTAAAAGTGAAAAACGATGAGAGAACGATGTCGTTGAATTTTTTAGCGATTCGAAACGATTCATTTCGAGAAGAAGCGTTCGAAGTTTACTGAAAAGTCTTGATTACAATTGGTTCAAGAATACGTTGAATGGAAACGATGAAGAACGTTTAACGCAACGATCCGATTATTCGCTATCAGAATGGGCCGCTAGCTCGGAGCTATTCGAAATAGCTTCCTGCATAGAAATACCCGTAAATGCTCTATGCAGCTTGCATTGCTCAATTTTCTATGTAAATTTTTCGAGCGAGATAATGCGTACGTTCCACGTCACGGTCAGTCAATCGGGCAGTTTGAGTTTTTGATAAATAATTTCAAAAAGACAAATTTCGATTATTTATCAAGAAGAAATTTTATTCGTAAGTGACGATTCAAGAAATTTATCTTATAAATTTTAAACTCTGACGATAAAAAAGATTTTCTTAAACGACTGTGTGAAAAAGATAATTGCGAAAATAATTGCAAAAATAATTGCAAAATATAATTCTGACGTAATAATATAATAATAACAATAAGATTTCTTCTTCTTCTTCTTCTTCTTCTTCTTCTTCTTCTTCTTTCTTTCTCTTCTTTTAATTCGTCGAATATATGAAATATTTAGAAGAAAATTTCTCTCGTATAATCGACTGTGTATAATACTACTGAACCAATCGAACAACATGTCCTATAAAAAATGACGAGGAAGAACAAGAAGAAGAAGAACAAGAAGAAGAAGAGAAGGATGAGGATCAATTTTCGAAGGTCGTTGCATCGACTTACTCTTGCTTCGTATCCGTTAAGCGAAGCTTACCTTCTTCTTTCAACAGCAACCTACTCTCAACGCTCTCGTAAACGAGAATATAGCGAAACGAGACGAAAAAGGAGAAGAAGAAGGAGGAGGAAGAAGATGAGGAGGAGAAGGTAGATACTTTAGACACGCAAGATGGAAAACGAAGCACTTCTCGACGTATACACACATACGCATGGTTGAATATTGTACGAACTATACATACGTATCTACCGACCGATAAAACTCCAGGACTATGAGAAATTAGACGATTTTTCATGAAAATCGTCTTTCCTCGTTCCCGATTCTTCTTCTGTTGGAAAAATACGAAGAATTTTTCCCAACAGGATCCTATTGGGAGTCAAGGTATCACGATACATCTATGTGTAGCTTAGCTACCTATACACACACACACACATATATATATATACATACACTTTTTTATCGAAAGATTCCGTTAACTTCAGTAGAAACGCTCGAGAGGAATCCTCAACATCTCCTTACTCCTACATCTTTCTGCTTTTTATTCTTCTTTGTTTTTATTATTCCTTTCTCTCTCTCTCTCTCTCTCTCTCTCTCTCTCTCTCTCTTGAACGATACGATCATCTTCAACACCATTTTATCTTCTTCCAAACAATTTCAGATTTCAACTTTGATCAAGATTAAAACTCAGATCTAACGACGAATCAATTGTCCCTATCCTTCTTCATTCTTTCACTATGAAAAAGAGAATGGTCGATTTGAATCAGTCGCCTTTAAGAAGAGATTAGACAACAACAGTTGAAATTTTAGATAAAGAAAAATATCAAATGTTAAACGATAGAATCAGATCTATGAATTGTATATATGGGAATACGTCTCTTAGTAACAAGTACGTTTAGTTGTACGTTACGAACCGATATACACGAGAACTTTCCAAGAGAGAATTCCTCCGTTGTCGTCGTTCCTCCTAAGCTCAGCCGCGTGTTTTGTTACTTACCGAAGATTACCGGCTTACAAGAAACCCGACGGCGGGCTGAAGCCTACATCCACCGTCTCCTCCTCATCCCTTCTTTACTATAGTGCAACCCTTACCATCACTACTACTACTATTGCATTCTCTCTGTCTCTGTCTCTCTCTCTCTCTCTCTCTCTCTCTCTCTCTGTCTCTGTCTCTGTCTTTGTCTTTCTCTCTCTATATATCTATCTCCATCTTGCTCTCACTCATTCTCTATTTCCATCTACCTTAACCCAACGGGTTAGTCGAAGGCCTTATCACGTTTTCCATTCTCTGTCTCTGTCCAACCATCTCGTAAAACGTGAGACTATGTAGTCCAAAGAGTGAGAGAGAGAGAGAGAGAGAGAGAAATGGGGATATAGAATAACGTCCTTAAGCGTGCTTACTGTCGGAGACCCAAAATTGGGAAACGATGTAAATCACTTAGGCGACGCACTTGCACGCGCGAGGGACTCTGCATGCGGATCTTCTTCTCTCTAAAACCGTATTTCCCAAGAATTCGTCTCTCTATCTTGTGCTGGAATTTCAAAGAAGCAAGTGCTGATATCTCGACTGGAAAAAGGGATTATCTCTTGTTTCTTTGACCTTCGAAGCGTTTCATATTATTATAATAATATTAATAATATAAAATAACAAGGCGCACGGCGATAATGTTATAAAATACGAAGCTTTCTCTTCTCTCTCTATCTGTCTATCTTTATCTTTATCTTTATCTTTATCTTTATCTTTATCTTTATCTTCATCTTCATCTCTCTTTCCGTAAAAGCTTCGTTTTATATCTTATTTTGTAGGGTGGCAAAGGGGATAGAATAAAAGGGCGTTTGAAATTTATAAAAGAAATTGATAAAAAAAAGAAGACAAAATCTTTGGAGAATTTTCT